>NC_055682.1:27660155-27960155 GCF_017639745.1 Melanotaenia boesemani
ATATGTTTATTTAATTAGTCTAATGGAAAATCACACATGTTCTGTGTTTTGCTTCACGGATCACTGGATTTCTTACTTGTGTACTTGTATTCACAAGTGTATTCACTCTTTTTGGATTTTTTTCCTCCCTGCCTTCAGCATTTATGATGCAGATTTTCTGAAGTTGCTTATCAGAAATTGAGTAACTAGAGAAAAGTGCTACTAATTTCAATGTAGCACAGTGCTAACATGACATTGGGTGTGTCCCAAACCGCGCACTTCTATACTTTGAACCCTACATTTAAGTGCTTACTGCGCTGACACAGAAATTTCAGTAAAAACTCAGGGCACTGAAAGTATCCGGATGCTGCCCTAAACTCGGCTAAAAATCTAGTGCGAACGATGGACACTACACGCACTAAACAGACGCCATCTTGCTGACGTAGCGGAAGGGGAGGGACTTTCAACCAGTTTTTCAGAGCTGGCAGCCACCGACTCAGCGGTACCGAAGCATGCGGAGGGTATTTTCTACTGTTGTAAGTATGAAGATATTTGATCTTCTAATATAAACTGCAGCATGCTTCTTATCTCTTCTATCCCTGATGATAGTTATGGATCTGATCATTTGTTGGAGGCTGCAGTTGAGTTAGCAACGTAAATGTTAGCAGTTTTATAGCCAATTTCTCGGATGTAGATGGGCTATAAGTGTTAAAAATGATTAATGCTATAGGTTCTGTATGTTTATTCATGATTGTTGAACCTCCAGATTAAGCACTGCGGGGTCTCTGGCGTAAACGAAATGGTCCTTAATCTGAAAACTGATTAGGAAACGCCGCTGGTTAGAGAACCGGCCCGTTTCCATGATACCGCTAACTAAGCCGTAGCTGATTGTACATCACTTTAGATAAGCGTCTGCAAAGTACCCATAAAGTATATAATAATGTTTGCTTTTACATAACCTGCCATTCTGTGTTCACCATAGGTCACTGTGGCATCAAACTACCGAGCCAGCAGTGGCACTGAGGCACTTACCACCTGCGGGCTAGGACGCTGCTGTGGAGAAGAGGAGGCGGCAAGAGAGAAATGTTCTAATAAAAAGTTTAAATAAAATGTTTTCTGCATCCCTGTTTTAGCGTCTTCATTACTGCATTTCATATTTTAAATGATGATTTCTAATATAATCGGTTTCCTGTTGCAGACGTGAACAATATCAGTGTAAACACCAATGAAAACAGATGTATAATGTAACGTACTTTAATTCAGTTAAGATATCGTTGCTTATTTAAAAGCTGTTTTTTAGTTTTTTAAATTGCACTTTATACTAACAGGTATGGGGGAGACATGCAAAGACACATAAACGTGTGCTGATGGTTTCTATTGTTATCTACTGAGATAGAATAATACAGTGGAGGCCACGGTTCTTTGTTTCACTAATGAGGCCTTTTAAAAGGCATTTAATTGCATAAAAGTATAATGACATGCAAACACGTATGTTAACGTGGTTTTGGATTTTGGAAGAAAAAAAATATAAAAGGAGCGGTACTGCTAAGCTGGTACGTCACTACCGGTAAGTGCAGAACGTTAGTGCTCAATTTGGATCAGGATCAGAAGGTAGTGCGTAGTGCGCACTATGCACTACCTTCCAGTGCACTCATGTAAGTGCGCGGTTTGAGACACACTCATTGTGTATAGTAGATACAATTTTAAAAAAATAAAAAATATGTGTTTCTTCAGTTATGTTATCAACATTTGGCAATAAGGGAAACATGCAAAATAAATGGAAGGTAGCTTCAAAACAACATAAAGCTCTCTAAATCTGAGAAGATCTTGTGATTCAGATGATAAATTTTTGCGCTGTATGTGCATCATTAGCAGCAACATGTCTGAGTGGTGTACCACTCTAGATACTTAATTATTCACACAACTAATCAATGATTTAATAAAGCATCACTGAACTTTTCATAGATTTTCTCTGTGAGGAACCCCCACAGATGGCTAATTCGGCTTTAGTCTTGCATCCTACATCTACTCTGAGCTCTGTACAGTCAGTAAAAGTCAGTCTGACATTGACTTTTTTTCCTATTTCTTGCTCTGTCCCTTTCTCTCTTTCTTTTCTTTTCTTCTGTTCCTCTGACAATGTTTTCTTGTGTTTCTTTAATTAATTAACCACGTTGCACATTCAAAACAGCCAGTGTGTTGATATCCAGTTGCCAGTGTGACACAGTGCATAAAGCGAAATTCAGCTGTAAAGGGACACAACATCCTGGCAGAAAAAATTGTGAGCCTCAGCCTCAGGATGCTGCTAGCCAACGTTGGCACCTAGAATGTACAAAATAAATTTCACTTTGCCATCAAAACAAGTCTCAAACACATATTTTAAGTTCAGAAAGTTATATAGTTCCACTGAAAGACTACCAATAATTGCCAGAACAAGTTAACTTATGTCTTGTGCAAACCCAGATTTTTACTTTTCATAGTAGAAGGTTCTTTAATGGATCCGGTACAGTTTCTGGTGTCAGCTGATATCAGTCACATGTTCAGGCTTTTGTCTTTTAGCTTCAGCATTTCGACTAGCTGATGGCACTGCTAACTTTTTACCCAAAAATGTCCTTAAAAAGAAATCAGCAGACAAAATTACTCCATTGAAAGACAAGATTCAACATGAGTGTGAAAGTGAAGTTAGCTGGCTTCCAGGTCAGATGAAATGACAATATGACATTTTGATTCTAATTTCTGTGTTATTTACAGAGTCTCAGAGATATATTGGATTTTACACAGAATGGTAATATTCCAGAGATGGAATTTGCATTTGGAGTGGATCTTTTATTTCTCTTTTTTCCCCTCTTCATTTTATAGTTTCTATTTTTATTCGATTGTATTAACATGCACAGAAATAATTAAACTTGCAGGGACATAATTTCAATAAACATGGTTTTTGTGGCCAAAACCTGACAACATACAGAGAAGCAGCTCCCAATATAGCAGGAGAACCTTGTGCGCCAACCTGCCATCCACCCCACCTACCTCCTGCCAACTCCAGTGCTGTTCAATGTTGCTTTTGACTGTAACCCAGCCAGCATTCTATGGCATGAAATTAAAAGATTAGAACTATCTGAGTTTAAAACATTTTTTTAGTTAGACAAAAGTGTTGCCATCTTGACTTCCTCCAGACACTTAGTATTGTGAAATGTACAGCAGATTTTATTTGTGGCATATAAAGTTTTGTTTGCTTTACTTGCAAGGCATAATAAAAGAAGAATCTGGAAATTCAAGGGCATCCAGTGGTGTTTAGATTGAAATCCATGTAGGTAGTAAAAGTGATATATTATTCCAGTCAAATATCATGGAGACTTGCTGTCTGTGCAATCTTGATCTGGCACAATTTGTTATATAATATACAGCATTGATTTGATATGGGATAGCAGTACATCCAAGAATCATGTTAGGGCTCTATCAGTGTCTAAACAACAGTCCTGTTGGAAGAAGCAATTAGACTATGTAGCGATATCAAAGCACTGTTTTATAGTTACTGTAATATGTTTTGCAAGAATGGAAATCATTCATGCAACATGTGAATTTTTTCAGTCAAATAGAAATGCAGTTGGACTAATGTCTTCACCCTTATAGGCTTTACGTTGCGGAGGATGATAAGTATAATAGGTTTACAAAATAAACAAGCTGGGAGCAATATAACTCCCCATTGCCAAGGGTATTGTATATCTAAGTAGAATTCAAACTCACGGACGAGCCATTTAATTCAGGTACTATCCAGTAACACACCAATAAACAATGTGCTGTAACTTGCTCAGGGCAAGTAGCCTTTAAGTAATTAAAAAAAACAACAGCAGTATATGCTAAACAAAAGATCACAGTGTAATTTACATTAGATGATGACAATTTTTTAAATAAATAAATAAATAAAAAGCCAAGGAAAGCCTTGCATTTAGAGTTGGTTTTCTTCATTGCCTCACCATCAGCCAACAAAGGGATCAGCCATAACCTTCTCTGGCACCTCCAATCCTTTTTCTATTACTTTCTATTTCTGTAAAAGAGCCAAAGAACATCACCAATTACAAAAAAAAAGAAACAAAAAGAGAAAGGTAAAAAAGAAAGAAGGAAAAAGAAAAACAAGCTCTAATATATGAAATATGTCACACTAAAGTCAATGGTAAAATGTATGCTTTTACTCTAATGAAAAAGGCTGAGCTCCATTGCGGTTCAATACAGGCCTAAATAAATGAGCAATTGAGTGTTTGTGAAGTTGTTTTATTTGTATTCCTGCAAACGGATCTGCTGTGCAAAAACAATGTGACATTACTGTATATTTCCTAATTTTTGTATTCCTTCCATAGCAAAATACTCACAAAACTAAAGGTGAACTATAAAAGCCATGCAGAGAAATAAACTTGTCTTCCGTCAGTGTAACCATCCTGAGCAGATAAAACTTTTGATAGAAGATTTTGATGTGCAATCCAATTTACGGAAACGTTAAGAAGTTTTGGAAAAATCTAACAAAAACCTACTTTGTTCATTTTTCATATTCATTTTATACAGTTCTGATGGGGGGGGACTGGAGCTTTTTTCAGCTGTCATAGGACGAGTAGCAGGGTATGCCGCCGACAGGTCGCCTGTCTATCTCTGGACCAATGAGACAAACAACAACATCCACAGCCAATTTAGACTGACCCAGTTAGCCTAACATGCATGGTTTTTAGACTGTGGGAGGAAGGTGGAGAACTAGGAGAAAAGCCATGCAAGCCACAGGGAGAACATATAAACTGCTTACAGATCAAGAGTCAAACCTGAAGCCTTTCTATGCAAATCTGTCATTTTTCTCATTTGTTCATTCTTTATTTGTTAAATGTCTTTATTAAAAAAGCTCAGGTACAGAGGAAATTATCTAAAGTATCTTTACTACTTCCTTAGAAATTATAAACAAATCTAGGATTTGATAGCAGCCATTAAAGCTGCTAAATCTAGCTTTCTAGATTTACTTATCATTCTCAATCTTTATTTAGATGAGCAAATGTCTGTCATCCTCCAGAGCTAAATGTCACCCACAAAATTGCTTCTGTAGTTTCCATTTCAAAATTGCTTGTGAGTCTTAATCTAATCTCCTGCTTAGTTTAGCAAATATGACCGTTTCTGATGTTAGTCAAATCACCACACGCTAAAAGGCGCACATGAAATCAGATGCAAGATGGCCATGATTGTCTGCACTGAGAGAAATGAAGTCAAAATGGAACAATGCAGATGGTTATGTGAATGAAGCCTCAGTATTTATTATATGAGGTACAATTTCCACACTCACTGGTATGCTTAGTGTTTACTTTTTGATGGCTTGTTTCAAATTGAACACAGCAAATTGTACACTGCAAGTAAAAGGAAAATGTAATGATAAGTGGCAACCTTAAAAAGTGTTATTTCTAAAAATAAAGACAGCATGCATTATTATCACACAACACTCCAAACAGATGCAACACTAATGATTCTAATCTACTACCTTGCTGTCTTGCATTAGCAGGACAAATGCAATTTATCATTTTGCACTTGTGTGTACTTTTACAGTACTACATAATGCATTACTTTAACTGCACTTATGTACTTAAATAATTTGATTTTAAACAAAATGTTCCTCGTCTTTTAGCTTATTTTTGCCCATAAATCAGAAGGAAAATTTCACTCTACAGTGCACCATTGAAGTATATCGACATACAATCTGACATGCCTGCCAAGTGCACGTCCAACACGAACAGTGTTACTTCCTTTAATATGCAGCACACTGTGCTTGACACAGGTTGGTGAAAAACAACACCAACCTAGCTGCGATCTGCAAGGAAGCATGTTGATTCCTGACTGTGTGAGCTGTATGTCATTGCATTGTTTTCTGTTTGGTGATCATATGAGCATTAATGTTATCAAAGGTGTTTAGCCTTCAGCCTCTTCCTTCAGTTCTTCTCAAAAAGAAAACGTTAAAAATGACAATAGTACGTACTGTCACGCCTGCTCCCTCCTCTCTGGTGCGCTCTGCATCTCCGGAGTACTGATCACTGGTCTCAACACTACAATACCCAGAAACCCTCTGCTTCAGACATCTTGGACACACCTGCTTCCTATCACAATCATCATCAGCCTGCACCTGGTCGCCTGCCTTCATAAGCTCCCTGCACAGACTGCTACCTTGTGTGGTATTCTTACTCATGCTCGTAACTGAGAACAGTTATTATTGTACTTCAGAGGCTTTATTAAAAGTTCCTTTGTTCTTACCTGTGCTTGTGTCCAGCTCCTCTCTGGATTCGCCTGACACGTACACAGCATTGACGGTGGAGTTGTATGTATTTACAATTAGGGCCACAACCTATTTATAACTAGACACAACCATGTGATTAATCGCAATTAAAAGCTTGAATTACTTGAAAGCCTTACTCAGATCAGAGGACAAGAATCAATTTCTAACTTGAAGATATTTTTAGCAAAAACCCCAGCAGTGAGTAAAATTAATTTGTAACTGAATCAAACCAACATAAGAATAATTTGTGGGGTTTGCAATAATGGCAACTATAAATAAAGAAATAACAAGCTTGCAGGTTTTTAAACTGGATTCAAATTGTACATCTGGCTTTTAGTGTGTAAGCATATCTCCCTTCTCTACCCTCCTTTTGAAGATCATGTAATGCTGGGATATAATTCAGACATGAGGTGACATGAGGAGAGTCACTAATGATGACCTGTGGAAAATGATGAAACATAAGAGGCCATGTATTAGTTTGACTCTTAAGCAACGGAGCTTTTAAGCCGCTGTCGCTGCTCTCACAGAGATCAGTGACTAACCTGACTTTTCGTCAATGAGTACTAACAGGTATTGAATCTACGAATGATTCTGTGTGTTCAGGTGTGTGTGTGTGTGTGTGTGTGTGTGTTGAAAAGAGCAGTACCTATGAATGATATAAATTTTTCAGCGACATCGAACACAGAACTGATTTTTAAATATGTCCTTGAGGCCACAGTTCACTTTGATGTGCAGCTGGCCGTGCATGTAATGTAATGCAGTGCGGTAGAAAGCAGGAAATATGGAATAAAATTAAAAGAGACACACATTTGTACTTTCAACTGGACTATATATCTCCCAACACAGACACAGATGCACACATCTAAAACAGTTGGCACTCATGTGTCTCAGCCCACTCACTTGCTGTGTGATGCTATTTTATTTCTTCTTAGTCACTCTGAAAGGTCTATCAATAGCACAATGCATTGCCAGATAACTTGATGTGCCCCTTTAATTAGGGGTTAGGTGCAAATAAAGTCATGAAAAAGGGAGTTATTTGGGTTTTAGCTCTTTAGAAAATGATCATGTCTATCAAGTAATTGGGCATGGAGCACAATAATATCAAAATATGCCTTTTTTTTCCTTTCAAGATACTTTAAATTTACATGCAACCTGAACAACAATTGGAAAAAAAATATTGTGCTTATTAATCCCAACTGCTGTAAGGTGGGATGCAGGTACTCTGTCCACCATCTTATATGAAATGAAACAACTTCCCACCTTTCCTTTAGCTGGTTTATGTAATGTTATTTCAGACAAAACATAGATCTGTCCACATTTGTTTATGTTATAACGTTTATCAGAATATTATTTTATCTGGATATATATTTGCTACCTAGTTTGAGTTTGCTGCTGTAAAGTATGTCACTTGAATTTAAAGTATCCACATGTATACATCATAGATTTCTGTACGGATAATTTCTGTTATGTTCAATGGGGAAATTTCATGCACACAAATTCATGTACAGTGTTTGAAAACTATGCCTTTATGGCCGTAATATAGCCGTATATAACTTTTTAAGCATTGCTGTCTTTCATCATGTTCCTCTGACTCATGCAGGGGATGTCCTTCTTGTATCAAACAGTCCACTTGATTCAATAATTAGCTGTGGTTGTTCAGGTGTAATAATGTCTCAGGCACTGGCAGGTGTTAACAGATACAATCTGTTCTTTAGCATGTAAAGAACTTCCTGTCGCGCCCAATAACTCTCTCACTTTGTTACAAAAAGTCGTCACTGTGTGAGTGTGCAGTGGCAAGCACACACTCTTCCCTGTGTTCTTTTCCACACATAAATCACCAGTCACTAAAGCCATGCTCATGTGTGGCTCCTTCTTAGTCTTTTACAATTGTGCCCCCTCTTGGTAGCTTATTGTAACTGAAAAAATAATTTCACACTGCATGAACTGGAGCCAACCCTCCTTTCTAGGGGAGTTTCCTCTCCTTTCTTCTCTTTAGTTTGTAGCTCAACATTGGCTTTCCTCTGTTACAACTGTAATATAAATTAGAATAATAACTAATCTTCCTGTGAATTGTGAAGTTGTTAACGTAAGGCTCTACATTGCTGTCAATTCTTTGTAAATTGTAATCTAATAAATGGAAATAGCAAAAGTGGAGATAGAACAGATTACCACACTAAAGCACAAGAAAAACTGACAGCTACTTATTGATTGTTGGTTCTACTGACTAAAATTAGTCTTTATGTTTTTGTTGTTCACTGCCTAAAGCTGTCACACTATCAAAACTACAGGTGTCTAATCAGGACTGCTGCACGCTCATCTGTAATACATCGTACCCCACAGCTCTATGCTAATTATTTGGCTAATCTTTTCTCAAACAGACTCTGATATATCTCAAAGAGTGTATGATGTCCCAGTGTAACACAGTCTCCAAGAAATGTTGAGATCAGATGCTTACACAATACAGCTCAAAAGCTGTGGAAGCAAAATAAGCCTTGAAAGAATAAACTCAAACACCAACCAATATAATTCATGACTGACCACTGGCAAACTTGTCTTTTTTATTTGTTGACTTATGAGTCTTTTTATGGGCACCACAAAGGCAAAAGAGTTGCAGCTCATGTCAAGTAATCAATGTCCCTGGTTTGAGTACAGCCAGGACTTTATTCCATGTTGCATCACTGTCTGCCCCCATGTTTCTGTCCTTGTTTCCTGTTTTCCTCTTCACTTAAGGCTGTTTAATAACAATGGAATTCAACATTTGCAAGAAAATGGAAATGGAAATAGAGGAAAGAGACTTGATACTGTACAATCAGTATCCTACCAATGCATTACAGACAGCAAGATTCTGCCTAGGAAGCTGACAGACAAAGGCATTTTGGAGTCCGTATATGTATGGCTTAGTGGTGTTACATTACATTAATTACTAAGTTTGTTAAGAAAAGTAGAGTGAAAAGAAGAGAATAAAAAGGAAGTGAGGAAATGAGAGTACAGGATGTGCAGGAATCAATGTTGAGCAGCTATATTTACCATTGTCCAATTAGACAGGAGGAGACTGGAGCACACTAATGACCTGACATTTACACACACTGAACCCTTGATTGTGATTACATTGTGTGATTGTGTATGTTTGTGTGTGTGCATGTGTCAGAGACGGAGAGAGACAAGCATGCAAGGCAGAATTAGTGGAGAAAGAATAAAATAAAAGAGATGGTTTATATGTGGTGTTCACATGTCTCCTCTTGGTACTAGACTAAAAAATGCAAGCATTAAGCAACAGTGGAGTTATAAAGCAGCATAAAGGTACATTTACAGTAAACAAAATCTAAAATGTAGAATATTCTCATAAAGCCAATCTAAATTTTTGTAACTACACTCACATTAGATTATCTGTAACATTCCCAAGCACCTTTCACCCCTAAGTTCCAGTTTGGGACTAATATAATCACTGCATGAAGTAGTCAGATTTAGTTGACCTGTGCTTTGACCCATGGTTTAGTGGGACTCAGGCATGGTAGGCACCAGTTTTATCCAGCTTGTGTCCCAAAGCTTTGATGTCAAAATCTGTCTGTGTCAAAGGTGCAGAAAATAAATCTGGAGAAAACACAGAAGAAGGTTGAGCTATTTGGTAAACGCATGGACACTAAGAGCAGAAAACAGTACAAAACTTGAGCTTCTGCATCTGCATATGAGTAGAGGTTAACAAATATCTCATATGATGAAATGGACAAACAGTATTAAAACTAACTAACTAGAAGGATTTTACAGCTACAGACAAGAAAATGCTAATCTAATAGAGTAGAAACAGTGCAGCAAAGCCCACCAAAAAGTGAGTAATGTTATGCTATGCTAGCTTTTCTCAGACAGCTTTACTTCATTGTCAAGATCTGTACATGCTGTATGTTTTTACTCGATAGTAATAAGATGACCTGTGATTTATATTTGAGTTTACAACATTTGTTTAGCGTTTTTTCTGACAGACACATCACTTTCTTCTAGTATTGAAACACAGTTTTTAGATGCAACAAAAGATACAGATGAACACAGACCCGAAGGGCATGACAGATTTTATGGTCATGCAAAATAAATAGTGTGATGAGTTAATGCAAGGGGAGCAGCTGCATCACCAGCAAGCAAGAGAAAGATGCCTTGATGCCTGGATAAATGCACAAATGGTGATGGAGGAGAGTCAGGCATCGGGTACAGGAGAGGGACTGTAAAGAAACAAATAGGTTGTTACATCAAGATGAGCAAACTGTTTGATGTAGTGGTTCTTTTTCCAGCCCCACACGTCTTCACATCCAAAAAAAATCAACCTCTTCCTGAATGTTACTTCACTAAATACTCACATCTGCTATTTTAATCTTCAAAACCTGTTACAGTCTTCAAAGCTAAGGGCTACATCTCAGCATACAGCAGCCTACTCTTAACATTTTCTGATTCAAGTTTCTATTCAGGATTTTTTTGGCGCCGGTGGTTTTTATTAAACAGTGGGCAGAGAGGATGTCTTTTGGTTTTTTATTTCAGTTTTAGAAAAATACTACAAAAATATTTACAATATCCGACGTGTATTATTGTTTGCATTTTAAACTACATTAAAAAAACTAATAAAAAAGTGCCTCCATGCTGTTATACTTTATCAGGAAAAAGTACATCATAAAATTTAGACAATGTATAATTGATTTAAAAAAAAACTTTGTTTAAATAAATAGTAAATTACTGTAAACTGTATGAATCAGGATATATATTTATTTATTATCTGTACTGCTGCTTCGTCCATTAAGGGTTGTGGGGATATATATATATATATATATATATATATATATATATATATATATATATATAAAGATGGAAAAGCTTTTACCACTTTGTAATGCTGTCAGTCCTTCTCACAACTTTCAAAAGACAGTCATGCTTAGGAGCAATGAAGCGTTTAATCAATGAAGCATTTCACGTGTGCAACAGTGGTTTTATACATTGCCAACAAGACTGGGGACTGCATAAAATAAATGTTAACAATGTTGTTAAAAGCAGTTTTCCTAACTAAATGGCATGCTTAATGTTTATAGCTTCATATTTGTTTTTCAAGTACCACGTCCATCAGTAATTTTAGGATTTTTTTTGTCAACAGCAAAAGTTGATTTGCTTGGCCAAAACCAAAGGAAAGTTTTTCTTTTTTTTCTTCGCTTTTTCATTGTTAAACACACACACACACACAAAAAGAAAGATAATGGGAATTTTCCAATGTTTTTATGAGGAACTTTGTGTTGAAACGTCGTAATGATTTTATTCCATGTCTGTTAACAAAGAAGATCCTCTGTCCATCATTCCCTTTTAAAGGATCAGCTTTTCTTAAATGTTGCTTTTGGTCCAAATCATAATTAGGGTCACCTTTGGACCTGTTTGAAAATAACTTAATTATTTTTGATCTACTACTTTACTAATCGTAAACCTTTTTAAGTTTGTTCTATTAACTACAATCATTTTCATCACTGAAAAGTCTTCAACTCTTTAAGTATTTAACTTGTAAACCAACCTGGAATGAACCCTTCAGAGTTGCACAGTAGGCCATTGTAAGTTAAATAAAGCTGTTATAGCCTGACAATTTCTGTGTGTGACCATAATCCATGAACTTGGGCTAAAGATTGTGCACTGTATCTTCTAGAAGCCAGAAAAGGTGTAGTTACTAAGAAAATGGAAACCTCTGTGACCATTTATTTATTATTTTTGAAGAGATTAAAATATAGGTTAAATAGAAATAATAGACTGTCTGGTAATAGGTACATGCATTAATCAAAATGTAGGGAGACAGAAAAACAATGTTGATTTTATCATTGAAATCAGTTTAACAGAAAACTGAGCTGGGTCAGTACATTTTAGTTGCAGCATGCTTTCTGCATGTTTTAACTGCTAGAGAGTTACTATGAGAAGTAAAGAATTTGTTCTATGAGATAAACTGTTTTTGCTGTAGCACTACTTTTATTAGCACTTAGTTCCCCTTTGTCAGAGGTAAAATTTTTATTCTATTTTTAAAATATTTCTACTTAGTAAAAACTGATGTGGTAATAATAATACTGGATTTGATTTATGCACCACTTTTTATTTTAGAGAGACCTCATTATTCATTCACTCCTCATTCATACTTGGTTATGATAAGATACTGGTGTATCCACAGCTGCCTTGGGGCAGACTCACATAGCCGCCAATCCACACCAACAGCCTCTCTGACCACCACCGAACATCCATACGACATTCATGACAGATCGACTGGGGAGCAGGATTTTTACTGACATTCTTGTAGTGATTGGACAACCTGCTCTACCACCTGAATAATTGCTGCCACCTACTTTGATTTATTGTGAATGAATTATTTTGGTATCAACCTTTTTCTGTGTTAAAAGTTTTGTTACATATCAGTAATTTCAAAACATAAATATCCCATCTGTCCTCAGACTAGGAAAGATTTACTCATGAGTGTCTTAGCAACCCCATGTGTTGTAATTTAGCTGGTTGAAAAAGCATCAGTCCAGACAGAAGCCCCCAAAACTGATGCTGAAATCCCAGCTGATGTTTATTTGTCTGCATTCCTTACATGACATACCATCCTGCTGCCAGTCGCTTATCTGGCATGGTATGTCATAATTGTATTTCTACTTTAGTTTATGACTTCAGTCCAATCCACCATTAACCCATGAAGAATTTGATTTTGAGTGATAGAAGCTGCAGCTGAGGGTCATGGCCAAACCACATAATAAAACAGAAACAAAATGTTCCTCTCTCTGAACAGGCCTTCTGTCTATAGCACGTGATTATAAACAGGCTCACCTTCCACCACTTTGTCCCTATAGCTGGAAAAATATTTCTCCATCTCCCATATCACAGGATGCCTTGGCCAACTGCATCCTAATCCATAACCCCAGGCCCACACTGAGGGTAATATATCCCCCTTCTTTTACATCAACCCTTATCCTGAAACTCCTCATAGCCTCAGCCTATCTCCACAGCCCCGTCCCCATTTCTCTACCAGGCTTTAGTGAACCATTGTCCTTGCCCAGCTCATTGACGGTGCTACTAAATCACGCTGGATTTTTTCTTGCACAGAGCATTACTTTACCTCACTGTTACTGCTAGCGTTGGCCCACTGGCAACTAGGTTCTGCACGGTTCTGCTTACCATTTTCCTCCTGCTGCCACACACACGTGGAGACATCACACCAATTCACATGCACACGCACAGCCCAGATTATTGTCAGCATGCTGCAAAGGAGATAAATGGCTCCTGTGTTGGCCGGCCACAGGTTGGCTGAGCCTGGGGGGAAAGTGATCCATTTGAGAGCCCTGCAACATGGGGTAGGGTTTGGAGGGAATTACTGACAAAGCCAGAGGCCATCTAAAAATTTAATCATGACTATTTCCAGAATACATGCTATGGGATGATGAGGTTGGGCGAACTGGTGAATGATCAGTTCTGGAAATAATACAATGTGGTTTTAGAGATATTTCTTGGATATTTTATTTACTCTTGTGTATTTCAAATTCTGTAATTTTACATTATTTATACAGTTGAGGAAAATGGCTATTTTTTCATTTCAAGACATAATAGTCAGTGTTTCTTTAACAACAGCAGTTTATTATTGTTCATGAGTATCTGATTAGTGAGATGACAAGAGGAGGCAGACAGCAACAGAATGTCCTGGTTAGCACCATCTGCTACACAACAGGAGGAGGATCTATCTGTCTGGAAATTACCTTCTGATGGGCAACACCTGGAGGGAGATGTGCAACTCAGTAGGAGACTTGCCATAAATCTTTCAGTTAAAAAGGATGCATCTATGCTACAAAAGTAAGAGAGGAACCTGCCTTTCCCAATTTTTTTTACACATGATTTGACCGCTCAACCCCTTAAGGCCTGACCCATGAAAAAATGATAAGAAAAGAAAAATAAGAGGTCTTTATTTGACCCTTTAACAAAATGGAACAAAAAATTAACAAAACCTTTTTGGGATATTTACTATTTAGTATCTGTTGGGGGGCAGAAGACAAGTATCAGGATTTTGAGCAACGTTTCAACCATAAAATTATGCAAAATGTCTCAGAAACTGCATGTATCAACTATGTCACGATGGATTCTAAAAGGTTAAAAGTCTATATTTGATGTTCAAAAGGCTTTCTTATTCTGATATAAGACATGGGTTGCTGAAAGAGTGTAAAATATCCTAGCTTTCATTTGGCAGCTAAAGATCTTCACCACATCTGTCTGATGGAAGAAGAAGATATGGTTATGATATAGTGAATTTGTGCTGCATCCCTCTGTTTAGCTCTGATTTCAATCAAACATTATAGAATTCTGATTTATTTTAACTCTCTGTGGACAATAGTGACACAGAGACACAGTGAGTGTGTTGTGTATTCACACATCATGGTGAAAAATCCTTCTGGTCTGGTCTGCACACTAATCAGAGTCACTCTAGATCCAATTAGCTGATTTATCTTTATCAACTACAACAGGTTCTCATCTTCTCTCCTTAAACATTGAACTCACTCTCCACTCCTGCAAAGTTTTCTCCGATTGATGGCCCAGCTGGAACAGATCTCCCCCAGTCATACCTTCCTCTCTTACACATCATATACCAATGCATATCACCAGCAGGCTTTATATACATCCCTATCCATGTCCACACACTTCCACTGTCAGATCCTTCCCATACAACTCGTGTTACAAAACCCATGTCAATAATCTCACAACTGAACTTAGCTGTATCATTCAACATGGCTCTTTTAAATGTCAGATAAACAAATTTTTATTATAAATGATCTGATTTTAGGAAATAACACTGACTGTCTCTTTTAAATTAAATTTCCCAAAATAATTTTAAGTTTTTATTCCCTATCAGGGGAGGTAAAAGAAGGCAGTGAAACAGCCTCAACCTACTCAACAATCAATATCAACACAAATAATCTCATTAACAAATTATTCAACATTTGAGCATCATTTGTTTGTTTTTAACAGCCCACCTGTTTTATGCATCACAGTTTATAGACCACTAAACCTCTTTCCTCTTTTATTAAAGAGTTTTCTGATTGTTTATCAGCCATGCACATTAAATACAAGATTTCAATGACTGGTGATTTTCACCTACATATTGATAACAGTAGTGATTCCTATGCCAGCGAGTTTTTAAACCTTTAAACAGTATGGATTTTATCATGTAACACAGCCTACTCACAACATAGGACACACCCTGGACCTGGTCATAACCTATGGCCTGTCCACTGGTGTGTCCTCTGTTGTTGACCTGTCTGTATCAGATCACTACTGTGTATTTTTTAAAATCACTAGTTTTAGCCAATGGGAGGCCCCAGTGAGAACTGTGATGAAGCAATATATTACTTTTGAAGTGGCTGCACATTTTATTGACATTTTAAACCAGAGTTCTGCTCAGATTTTACCGCATCCTGTGCTTTTATTGTAGATTATTTTAATAACAGACTAAAGTCATCTATTGACTCAGCAGGTTCACTTAAAACAAAAACTTTAAAAAGAAAATCCAAAATACCATGGAGAAATGAGGAAATTAGAAAGCTTGAAAGAAAATGCAGGAGAGCAGAGAGGAAATGGAGAAAAACAAAACAATCCATTATGATATTTTACGTGAACAACTCAAAATCTACAATACTACATTTAAACCGGCAGAACACTCCACTTCTCAAACCTCATCACAGATAACAAAAATGACCCCCAATTTCCTTTTCAAAACCATATTAACAAATCCTCCATACCTGCATCAGAAACTGCATGCAAGGAATTTGCAAATCACATCCAATCTTTTATCCTGGTTGATTAACGTTTTATGTTAGTATGGATACATGCTCCTCAAAGACCCATAAAGTCAAGTATGGGGTTCCCCAAGGATCAATTTTAGGCCCACTTCTTTTTAATCTGTACATGTTACCTCTTGGAGATGTCATCAGGAGGCACTCCACTTATTTTTACAACTATCCTGATGATACACAGCTTTACATTGCAGTTTCTCCTGATGACCTGGAGCTAGCTAACACTGTTTAAACTGTATTTTAGACATAAAGTCATTTTCCTACAGCTCAGTCAGGACAAAACTGAAGTTTTAATTATCAGTCCTAAAGACAAGAAAGAAATCATTTTACCAAAATTACAAAACTTTAAATATTGCTAGTGTGTGAGAAATCTGGGTGTCCATTTCAAATCTAAGCTGGATTTTATTCCACACATTTAAAATGTCACAAAGGCAGGATTTTACAAGCTTTAAAACATTGCCAGAGTCTGCCCATTCCTCTCTCTTGCCTCACTAAGGGTGCTGATGCATGCTTTTAAATTCTAGTAGAATAGATTACTGTAATGCCATGCTCTCTGGTCTTCCCAAAAATTTATTTCTAACCTACAATTACTCCAGAACTCAATGGTACGTGTTTTGATGAGGACCAGAGAGCAGGAACACATTACATCAGTTTTAAAATCGCTGCATTGGCTCCCCGTTCTTTTAGTTGTTTATAAATGTTTTAATGGTCTTCTTATTTATCAGACCTGCTTTTATATTATGAACCTTCATGGGCCCTGAGATCTTCTAGTACCAGGCTTTTGTTCCCAAGGTCAGAACCAAAACTTATGGCGAGACCTCGATCCACCACTATGGTTCTCGCCTGTGGAACAACATGCCACAGAACCTCAGGGCTGCAGAAACTGTTGCCAATTTTAAAAATAGGCTCAAGACCTTTTTTTTTTTTGCTTAGCTTATAGCTGAATTTTATTTGTTTTTGTTTAGATTTTCACTTGTCTAATTATATATTTTCTATTTATTTTAAATACCACCTATTTATGTGTCTCTCCATTTTTATTTTGTTTTATCCATGTAGCTTTTATGAACTCCCATATTTTATTTTATTTTATTTTACTTCATTTAATCATTTTTCTGAACTTCCTCATCTGTATTTAAAACTTGTCACTCTTATCAGTTCTAATTGTTTATACATTTATCTAATCTTGTTTTTACTTTATTAACTTCAGTGTTTTCTTCCTGGAGATCCTTCACACCAGTAGCTCTACATGCTCTGTCTGTGGGGTTGTTGCCATGGTGACTGCCCTTGTCTGGGTGGCTGGGGGTCCTGCACTGGAGCCCTATGGCTGTGGTGTAGACCCCTGTCTGCCCTGGTCTGGGTGGTTCCTGTGGTGGCACCCACTGTGGTCATGGGTGGGCTGGCTTCTGGTGTGACTAGATCCCCGAGATACCGTTTCCTCACAGCAGCGTTAAGCCAGATGTTTTCATCCTATTGCTATTTCTAATAGTTGGATTAAATTGAAATTGATTTATATCTTGAACTTTTACTAAATGCACAGGCTGTAAACACAATTTCAATTCGCAAGAGCTTTCAATGACTTTTCAGCCCCACAAAATGTTATTCACCTCTTCCTTACAATACAGTGGTCCCTCGTTAACCGCAGGAGTTATGTTCTAAAAATTACCTGCAATAGGCGAAATCAGGCAAAGTAGTCAGCTTTAGTTTTTACAATTATAACTGATGTTTAAGGCTGTAAAACCCCTCACAACACACTTTATGCACTTTTCTCAGACAGGCATTACCATTTTCACACTTTTCTCTCTTGTTTAAACACCCTCAAAGTTCAAACCTTCGTAGAAAAATAAGTCCAGTATTATAGAATAAAACCACAGGATGCAGAACACAATGCGCTGTAAAAAAAAAAAAAAAATGAAATAAATAAAAAATAAAAAAAGCATGCAAACTTGCACTAAAAAATTCCACCAAACAGCGAGGCCCCGAAAGGTGAACCGCGTTATAGCGAGGGACCATTGTATTTAAATTAAATAGAATGAAAAAATACTTAATAAATCTCCTAAGGGAAATTATGTATAGTCAATGTATAATGTTGTAATACAGGGTTTTGTGTTTTTTGTTTGTTTATACTGGCATTGAAACTATTATCTTTTTGTTTTTTAACTTGTGTGTCCAGCATCATAGTAGCAGCACAGTGATCTGGCTGCTGTGTTGTGCCACACAAATTTGTCTTTCCAAGACATGTTTTATGGAGAAAAACCCCTCCTAATAATTAAGTATTAATTATTCTTAGTCTATTGCTGAATTTTCATATTAGTGCGCCTTATGAAGAGAAAACCAACTGCAACATCTTCATCACAAATACAGCTGACAATCATTGGGAGCAGCTATAAATAGAGAGACAAGCTGAAAAAGAAAAAAAAAAGAAATCATAAATCAATAATAAACAATAAAACAATAAAAAAAAAATTAGCAACACAAACAAAAAACATGACCATAACTGTAACTTTTGGTAGGGCTTAGCAATACTGCAAATTTTAGTTTATTGATCCGTTACCAAGTAAATGCAGGGCAAGTATCGCTGATACTGATAAAGATACTTTTTGCTTGAAATTTCACATTCATTTGATAATTTTGCCTTTAAATATTCATCATTATTATTATTTTCATAATCAAACATAGTATAAATATTATTGTCAAATAAAACATGATTTATTAAGAAACTGAATGGCAGAACTGAAAATTTAAAAATTAAGCTTTTTTTTAATTAGTAAACAATATGACATTAACAAAATAATAAAATAGCTATGTTATTCGCTTTTATCACACAACTGTTTGAAAAATATAAAGTCAAGAGGGTAAATTAGCTAAACAAATGTAAAATCTATTATTGGTTGGCTCTCATTCTTTGGCTTTTTGCCCCACAAGCAAATATCAATCAGATCACGCTGGTATTGATCTATACCAATATTAGCCTTGATTAACTGGCCAGCCCTAGTTAATGGTGATTAAACTCACAAGACAACAAATCGACTGTATCAGCATGCGGGTTAGTAAATGTGGGGGCAAAATATCAGGCATGACCCAACCAAAAATACAAACTAAATCAAGAGTCAGAGGTAGATCAGGACAATCAACACTCCAACTTTTCTCTTAATTGCAAAATCATCCAACCAAGCCATGCTTCATTCATCCTCTGACAGCAGCACCATGTCTGAGGTAGATAAAAATAACTCAGCAGTGGGTTGATTCTGTGCTCTTTGGGTTTCTTTCACACTCAAAATCAGACAAGGCATGTGTTTACATGTATATAATTAAAATTAGCACAAGAGTCTCCTAGTTTTTGTCAGTTTTATGTATCACTAAAGTCACCATCTGTATGTAAATCCTCATATTTGAGCACAGGTAGTCACAACCAAGCTTTAAGCATAACTGTTTATTCTATTCATTTATTTATTTATTTTTACTTCAATCATTCATTATCTGTGCACTGATGTGCAAATAGCAACATACGTTTCTCTTATACTTATGACTTTTTGTGTCACTCAGAAATGTTATATTCACATAACATGCTCCTTTAGAGTTGTGAAATATTTCTAATATCTGCAGGATAGTCCACCGTGAATTATCATACACAAAGCTGAAGGTGAAGATATGTGTATACGGTTGGAATCGTAGCTGTTATTAAAATTCTGTTGGAGTTTTTCTGTGCCTGTGAGGAGGTTCTACTCTCTCTCTTCCTCTCACCAACTGTCTGTTCTCTTAATTGGAGCTGGGAGTCCAAGACCACCTCTGACCGCCGCACACACCCCTGGGAGACAGCTAGGTACAACACATCGCTGTGTGGGCGGGTGTGTGTGTATGTGTGCACTTGTGTGAATGTGAACATATGCAGCCAGTATTTGAGTAGAGATGGCCTCAGAGAGTCTATGTACGGTGGCTCAGAAGCATCACAGCAATACAAAAGCCACAGCATGACACAATAATCCACAACACAACACAAAAAGCCATAACACAGTGCAATTAGACGTAACATAACACAATGGGAGATTTTCATAATTTATGCATATGTTACAGGCCTCAGATGGGTCCTGTATTTTTCAGGAAAAAACGGGAGACACGCATGAGCTGTGGTCTGTCGGCAGGCAGGCTCTAGTCTGAGCATTTATTCACAAACACTCATTTGTTTTGACATTATGCATTTTGTTAGATCTCATAAGCCATATTTTCTTTCTTTTCTGACAGCTACTTCAACTTTGTGGTTCATTCTTTTACAACAAAAATAAAAGTCTTTGCCCACAGTATACTGTTTTCTTTAACTTGCTTGAACATACATTCCAACTTTTAGCACAAACTCTAATTGTGGCACATCTCATGCAGTAATTAATTAACCTGCACCTCTAAAGCTTTCCCTGAACGGTTTATCCAACCCACATTAAACAGCCATACATATCACTGTTAACAGAATAACAAACATTTTAACATACACTCGGCATGAACTCCAACTCAAATTGATTAATGCCAGAACAACTTAACAGCACAGAATATTTACAACAAACAGAAAAAACCTCACGTTAGTCAAGGAGCTAAACTACATTAAACTGTGCACGCCACAGTACGCCATTTTCTCCGTTCCCACGTGAAGGACGTGCAGCACTACAATACAAGAGCTATCTGTAGCATTCTCCAGCCCGAACGGCCAAGTTACAACAGTAATCATACTGCATTCAATATAAACAATGTTTATACAGCTTTATGAGACTTCTGGGTCTGACACACTCCAATTACTGACCTGTATTTTTCAGGAAAAAACGGGAGACACGCATGAGCTGTGGTCTGTCGGCAGGCAGGCTCTAGTCTGAGCATAGGCCGCGCCTCCAACAGACCACCACACCCAGCGCTCACCTTGGGAGAAACTCCCTCTGCTGGCGTGCTGCAACATTACACTTCCAACAACATAAAATAAATGTACATAAAGAGATGGGGCTCCTTGATTAATCAAAAATCAAACAAAATTTGTGACCCTTTGTTTGTGAGTATCACACACTCCCCTACAAAAAGAAAATGGCTCCTGACATTTAACCTTTTAGTCTCAAATATTCAACACTTAAACTGTGACGGACTCCAATCTTTAGTATGTGTACAAAGGTTAGTTATGGTATAATGGTAGAGTGTATGGGAGGAACAAGCAAGGCAGTGAGTTGTGATAGTTGGCCGGAGCCGGGCATGGTGAAAAGGGATTTAATGGTGCATCGTAAAATGCTAGGTCAGGTGGCCTAAGTATATTCATACTACTAACTGTTGGATGTGTATGAATAGAGGGCTGACCAAGCGTATTATATGTAAATAATGTAGCTGGACGCCTCTCCCTTGTGGAACGCCTTAGTATTGGTCCATCAGGGGCAGTGTCCAATGGAGGGAGCATCTCTACTTGGGGGGGGGACTCAGTTTCATTACCTGGGGATGGCACCCCGGTCGTTTCAATGTCCCTTACTCCTCCATGTCCCTCCTGCATATGGTCAGCGTCTGTGTTTCGGTAATGAGGTTGTCCTATCCCTGTGTGTCGGGATTCCTCTGTCCGCATCCTCCCGGACAGTTGTCCATGCCTCCTCATCGGTGGTTCATTGTTCATTGGCTGGTTGGCCTCTGCAAAGGCTGACATCTCTGAGGGGGCACAGGCCAGGTTTTCCGCTGGTTGAGCATTTTTCTGGATCCTGCTCCTCAGGTCATACCTCAACTCATAATAAGTGGGACTCTCTTCCTCATCAGAGCAAGGCTCACTATTCAAATGAGGCTCTGCATCCCTCGGAGTTGATCCCCTTTTCTTGCTCACTGATGACTTGCCTTCCTTGTTTAGGGCAGGCAGCTCCACAGGAAGCTCATTGACCAGGTGCAACAAGTTGCGATGCAAGACCCTTGACTTCTTCCCATCTGCCTCAGAAACTACTCTGTAAACTGGGCTGTCACTGATCTGTTCTTTGACAACATAAATGGTGTTTTCCCAGTATGACCTTAGCTTCCCAGGGCCACCCCTCTCAGACAGGTTACGCACCAATACTCGATCTCCTGGGTGTAGTATTACCCCTCTTAAATGTTGGTCGTAATACTTTTTACCACGAGCACTTGACTTCCTGCTGTTCTCTGATGCAATCCTGTAAGCCTCAGACATCCGTTCTGCCCATTTTTCCGCATAGCCTCTTGCTGTCTGCGTCTTCCCACATGAATCCGTCTGGAATATTAGATCCACGGGCAATCGCGGGTGTCTGCCAAAAAGCAGAAAGAAGGGGGAATACCCTGTTGCTTCATGGCGTGTACAGTTGTATGCATGAATGATCTGTGGGAGGTACTCTTTCCACTTTTCTTTTTTTTCCTCACCCAGCGTTCTCAGCATCTGCAGCACCGTGCGATTGAAACGCTCTGCGGGGTTACCCTGCGGGTGATATGGGGTCGTGCGTGAGCGCCCAACTCCTGTCAGCTGTTGTAATACCCGGAAGAGGTCATTCTCAAATTCGCGCCCCTGATCATGGTGTAATCTCAGGGGGTACCCAAATCTGGGAATGAAATCGCTAAAGATTCTTTCTGCCGCCGTTTTGCCACTCTTGTTGCGGGTTGGGTAGGCCTGCGCATATCTGGTAAAGTGGTCTACCACCACCAGGATGTACTGGTATCCTCCTCTGCTTGGGTCTAGGTGCAGATAATCGATGGACACAAGCTCCATAGGCGAGCTGGTGGTTATACTCGCCATAGGTGCTCTGATGTGTACTGTAGGTTTCTTTTGTTTGATGCACGGACACTGACGCGTGACATAGGCCTCAATATCTCGCCTCATATAGGGCCAATAGAATCTTTGTCTGGCCAGACTAAGAACTCTTTCTGCCCCGACATGGCCCATATTATCATGCAAGTGCTTTAGGACAAGTGATCTGAAGCTGCTTGGCAAAACTAGCTGTCGATTTTCTATTGTCTTACGGTACAAAACCCCATCTTCGATGTGCAGCTTTGTCCATTCATGCATCATTTTCCTTGTAGTGCCTCTCACTCCTCTTCTCATATCCTCTGTGAGCTTTTGGTTAGACTCTTTCATTTTTAAGATGTCACCAATCACAGGGTCGGTTCTTTGGGCTCTTTGTAGTTCGCCCAACTCAATTGGTGGGATCACGTTCCTGCTGTGTGGTTCAAGCTGGTCACCTTGAGCCAGGACCAGTGTAGCAACCCATGGCACATCATCATATTTGCCTGCTCCGCAGCCTCCCCATACAGCAACGACAGCTTCCCTGGAGAGTTCATCTGTACACGCCGTAACATATTTCTCTATGTCAAGGGGGCGCCTGGACAGTGTGTCCGCATCAACATTCACTTTTCCCGGTCTATAGCGTATGTCGAACCTGAAGTCTGACAGTTCCCCCACCCACCTGAAGCCCACCGCATTTAACTTAGCAGTACTCATGACATAAGTTAAGGGGTTATTGTCCGTGTAGATGGTAAAATGTGGGGCATAAAACAAGTAATCCCTGAATTTCTCGCAGACAGCCCACTTGAGTGCAAGAAACTCTAACTTGCCAGAGTGGAGTCGGTAATTCCTTTCAGCAGGGGTGAGCGTTCTCGAGCCATAACCAATCACTCTGAGTTTCCCACTTTGTTTCTGGTAAAGGATGGCACCCAGTCCTTTATCTGAGGCATCCGTATGAAGCACAAAAGGAAGCTCGAAGTCAGGATAGGCAAGAATAGGGGGGCTCACCAGCATGTCAATCAGCTTCCCCAGGGCATCCTGGTGCTCATTGGTCCATAAGACTGGTGTTCTGGATGGTAACTGTGCCCCTTTTCTGCTCTGTCGACCAGGTTTATCTTTACCTTGCTCCTCCCTCATTTCCTTGAGTTGCAAGAGTTCATAAATGGGTTTTGCTATCCTTGAAAAGTCTTGGATATACGAGCGATAGTAGCTCAAGAAACCCGCAATCCTCCTGGCATCACCAACTGTAGCAGGTGTTTCACTCTTGAGGGCATACACTGCTTCGAGGTCTTTCGGGTCAACGCGCACTCCCTCAGCAGAGACTAAACGACCCACATATCTGACCTCCCTCCTGAACAAGTCACATTTGGTGGGACGCAGTTTAACTCCATGACTCTGTAGAGCTCTTAAAACCTTTCTCAGCCCTTCCACGTGATCCTCAAATGTCTTAGCATAGCATAAAATGTCGTCTAAATATGGAATGCAACACTCATCTCGAAGAGGTGCCAGCATTTCTTCCATGCTGCGTTGGAATGAAGCAGGTGCGTTGGTCAAACCAAATGGGATTCGCACCCATTCATAAAGGCCCCAGGGGGTGATGAACGCAGTCAGGTGTCGAGACCCCTCAGCAATGAACCCCTGGTGGTACGCTTTCCCCTGGTCCAGGATGGAGAACCAGCTGTAACCGCCTAAGGTATCAATGAGGTCCTGTATTCTGGGCAAAGGGTGGCGGTCTGGGACTGTGCGTTGGTTGAGGAGACGGTAATCAATGCACAATCTGAGAGACCCATCCTTCTTCCGGACACAGACTATGGGAGCAGAGTAAGGGGACCGCGATTTTACAATCCATCCTCTTGCCAGAAGGTCTTCAATATACTCCTTGACCTCCTTGTAAAGGGGTTTGGGAATGGAGGTATAAGATCTTTGGATGGGAGTATCATCTTTGAGCATTATTGTCATTTCCAAGCTTGGAATGCACCCCATGTCATTTTCATCCCTCGCAAATGCACCACATTCCTCCTTCAACATTTTCCTAACTATTTTCTGTTGATCCTCTGTCAGGTGACTAATATCAACTGGAGGTTCCCATTTCTGAGTCACTGTTTCATCATTGTTTGGCTGTACACCTGATGACTCATTTGACTCATGGGGGTCTGATGTATCAGTCTGTACAACACCTAAGATTGGTTCAATGGTACCCAGAGCGGTTTTATGGGTGAGGGTCACATCATGTTTGTTATGGTTGGAAATGGGGACTTGCACATATGGAGTTTTTGCTTCACAGACTGCCAGAAGACTGCTTCCAACATCTAGTTGTTGCAAAAGGGGGTTGCTCTCATTTGGCTCAAAGAGGACCATTTGTTTGGAGATGTCAACTGTAGGGGGAATGTTGCACTTTACATGTCTGATCTGACCAGCTGGAATTACCACCTCATGCAATCCCACTTTCAGCAAGCCTTGACATTCTTCATTCTCCCTCCCGAGTTTGGTCTGAATAAAACTAACCAATGCTGTGGCTTTGTCATCATGGAGGTTCATTGCTCTGCGGAGGAGGCTTACTATGGTGGGTATAAAATTTGTGCCCCCTTCTGGCCCCAGTATCAGCTGCTCGATCACATTAAAACCGATAAGGGGACAGTCCATGGGCACTCTGCTCACTAAGAAGGGGACCTGTACTGTTAAGTTGGGGTCGCTATTCTCAGGGAGACTGACCATTACACCCACCCAGCCATCGTAAGGCAAAGGTTGGCCATTCACAGCCAGCACACTCAGAGTCTTATCCCCAACTAATTCAGAAAGTGGACGCAGTTTGTGGTCAGGGAGATATGTTTTCACCCACTGGTGGTCTAAAAGGCTCACTTGGGCACCTGTGTCAAGTAAACAGTCAACTGCATAGCTGTGAATGTAGCATTTAATTTTACATTTCTTTCCTACCAACTGAGCGACTCTGTCTCTCGTTTCAGTATCTTTGTGTTGGTGTGACGGACTCACAGAATTACTTCTGACATGGGCAGATCCATCTGGGTGTGCATTTGATGGGTTTATGCGCGGCTGCCTGTGGTCACTGAATGAATGTGCATCAGCAGGGGACTGGCGACCCCCTCTTATTTGTTCTCTATTAAGACATCCAACTGCCCTGTGACCTGCCTCTCCACAAGCAAAGCAATGGTTGCAGGAGCTGGCACCTCCTTCAATACACCTGGGGCAAACTGGTTGTCTCATTGTTCTTTTGACTTTTTGCTTTGAGTATGTGCACTGAAAAGTTGGCTCATCTGTCTTTCTAGCAGTGAGGGCCTCCACCACTTTTGTTAGGGTTTCAACTTTTTCACTCAGCTCTTCTAGGACTTTATCTTTGCTCTTTACTTTACAGTCATTTTTTTCAGCCTCTTTGACTGTCTCAAGTCGGACGGTGTGAGCATGTGTTACCTTTTGCCGCATGACGTGTCCCAGCCTTCTCTGGCGTTCACTTTCTTCACTTGACACTTTATTTACTTGTCTTATCAGGGCCTCATCTGACACCGTGTAGTCAGATAACAGTGGTTTGAGTTCATTTCGGATGTCACTGTACTTGGGAAGAAGGCCCTGATGAATGGTACGGAGGAACACATTCTGTATTGTTCGTGGCTCATATTCAATGTCCATATTATCTTGCCTGGAAGCAAACATAACTTTTTGTTTCAGTCCAACCAGCCTATAAAGAAACTGTTGAGGGGTTTCATGTTCGTGTTGTTTTGTGCTCATCAGTTCCTGAAATAACTCACTCCCACTCTTTTCACTCAGGTGTGATCGTAGCAGGCTTTTTAGTTCTCTGACTGTTAAATCATCTTTGCTGATCAACATGTCTTTAAACTGTCCAGGTTTGATGATACGAAGCACACCTTGGATGATCTCCACCTCCGCGTGCTTGGCTCTGAGCCCCTCCTCCATCTGCTTGCACAGTCCATGGTAGCTGATATCAGATGTGTTGTCCCCAATTTGCCCCCCATGTATTTTAAATTCCCTTCGCTGAAGGAATGATAAATCTCTTAGGGCAACCACATGGTCAGAGTGGGTATGGAACGTGTCATCTGTGGAGATGCTAGTGGTTACATGTGCATTTTTAGCCTGAGGTGTGCATGTAGTAACAGCTGGTAATTGTTTTATTATCTCTGCGGGTTTCAACTCAGCTAGTTTTTTTCCTAATGCCTCATAGCTAGCATTTAACTTTTCATACTCTGAGATATGTGTATCATCAGAATCACGATGTAATGAGCCTGTGTTAAGATCTGTACTCGGCTGTGATGCTGCACTTGGTGGGACAGTAGTTACAACATCATCCTCTGGCACCACAGGTTCCACTACTTCAGAAACACGATTATCAATAAGGTCAATAATTGCATCTCTTAGACAGAGTAAATGACACAATCCCTGGTCCTCTGACTCAAGCAGGGTTTTACAACTGAGGTAAGAATATATGTAATCAAAACAACTTTCTTCATCATCACTTCTAATGCTTACAGGATCAAGGTCTGGTACTGGTGTGATGGCGCCAGCAACTTGGAAGAGTTCCTCTGCTGTCAGCTGGTGAAGACTCTGCTTGATCTTCCACGTTAGTCTTTTCCTTTCACCATCCGTCATTTTGTGTCCCTTGGCCAGAAGCTCCTCAAAGCGTAGTTAGCTCAGGCAGCAGCACGTCCCTCTTCCAGCCGGGGTCTCTTCAGCATCTGTAGACCTGTGGCTCACTCAGGCACGTCTGTCGCTCGCTCTCGCCCGGGATGCCAGCCTTGGGTTCGTTGGTTATGGGATCAGCATCAGCTTTTGTGGCATGCCAATCCCCGTACGGGCCACCAAAATTATGTTACAGGCCTCAGATGGGTCCTGTATTTTTCAGGAAAAAACGGGAGACACGCATGAGCTGTGGTCTGTCGGCAGGCAGGCTCTAGTCTGAGCATTTATTCACAAACACTCATTTGTTTTGACATTATGCATTTTGTTAGATCTCATAAGCCATATTTTCTTTCTTTTCTGACAGCTACTTCAACTTTGTGGTTCATTCTTTTACAACAAAAATAAAAGTCTTTGCCCACAGTATACTGTTTTCTTTAACTTGCTTGAACATACATTCCAACTTTTAGCACAAACTCTAATTGTGGCACATCTCATGCAGTAATTAATTAACCTGCACCTCTAAAGCTTTCCCTGAACGGTTTATCCAACCCACATTAAACAGCCATACATATCACTGTTAACAGAATAACAAACATTTTAACATACACTCGGCATGAACTCCAACTCAAATTGATTAATGCCAGAACAACTTAACAGCACAGAATATTTACAACAAACAGAAAAAACCTCACGTTAGTCAAGGAGCTAAACTACATTAAACTGTGCACGCCACAGTACGCCATTTTCTCCGTTCCCACGTGAAGGACGTGCAGCACTACAATACAAGAGCTATCTGTAGCATTCTCCAGCCCGAACGGCCAAGTTACAACAGTAATCATACTGCATTCAATATAAACAATGTTTATACAGCTTTATGAGACTTCTGGGTCTGACACACTCCAATTACTGACCTGTATTTTTCAGGAAAAAACGGGAGACACGCATGAGCTGTGGTCTGTCGGCAGGCAGGCTCTAGTCTGAGCATAGGCCGCGCCTCCAACAGACCACCACACCCAGCGCTCACCTTGGGAGAAACTCCCTCTGCTGGCGTGCTGCAACATTACACTTCCAACAACATAAAATAAATGTACATAAAGAGATGGGGCTCCTTGATTAATCAAAAATCAAACAAAATTTGTGACCCTTTGTTTGTGAGTATCACACATACATCACACGTGCATGCACATAACCGGGGTGAAGGGTAGAAAATGGGATGTTCGTTGAAGTAGGTTCATTGAGTTCATCTTTACTGAGTAAATTAGAGCAATGTCGGACCGTTGTTGTGTATTCGACTGTTCCCAATCAACAAGGCTGTAAGCGATGTGAGCAGGGAATAAATTTTAACCTGTTTTCCATGAAGAAACACCAGTGAGCAGCTTGGATGGTATAGGCTGTGCAGAATGATGGATGTCTTGGGACCGGGAATGCAGTGCTCTCTTTGTCTCCGCTGGCTGGCTAGATGAATGACGTTGACTATTATCCATCTCTGGACGGGAAGAGGACATCAAAAAACAGCAGCCTAAATAGGTGGAAGCATAAGTCCATCGCTGTGAAATTTTTAAGGTAATGCATTTATTTAATAAGTAGGTAGGCCAGTAGGTCCTTATAATTAGATCAGCAACAGTTCTTTGAGGACAAGAATTGCACGGAACGTGTTTCAAGAAAGTCGACTCCGCCAAAAGGGCAAAACATTTTGCAGCTATCAAAATCTTTATGAAATAGGCAATTGATTTCCCATGTTAGCTGAACTACAAGTAATTTGTCTAAACTACAAGATGAGGTCATTGCAGCATTACTTCCAGTATTCAGGATATTCACTTTCCGATAAGAGCCGTTTTTTGTTAATTTGTTTTGGGATTTGTATTTGTGTTTTGACACATCGGGATTTCAAAATTTCTGGATTTCTGTAATAATTTCAAAATTTCTGTAAATTTATTTTCAAATTTGCAAATGAGTTTTGTGAAACATGTTTGTTTTTTTGTTTTGTTTCTTTGTTCGTTTTTCAAAAGGTGAATAAATTTCCTAAAAAAATTTTTTTTTTCAAATTTGTGTTTTTTTTTTTGTGGGGGGGGGGGGGTTGTTTGTTTTTTATGTAGACGTGTTTTGCACTTCTCAGCCATCGTAATCACCATTAATTACATCACTTTTTTATAAATTCTGTTGGCATTCGGTTTTGTTATTTTTATTTACTTATTTATTTTTGCTGCTGTCAGTTCCTATTCAACCTCAGCCTGAAAGTCTTAAACTTTTAAGGGCATTTACATATGCAAAGTAGAGCCAGCCTACAACAGATAAGTTCAAACTGAGGAAATATATATATATATATATATATATATATATATATATATATATATATATACACACACACATACATATATATATATATATATATATATGTGTGTGTGTGTGTGTGTGTGTGTGTATTTATTTATTTATTTTATTTATTTATTTTTTTTTGTTAGTGATGGCAACATTGAAATTGTGTTCTAGTCCGTATTGAAACTGACATGGAACTTTTAATGTGAGACAATGTTCCATGATATGAATCAAGATGCAAATGTCATGTGACTGTTCCATATCGCGTTTCATTATGTTATCAATTGTTCTAAAACATCAGTTGTTTGACCCTGCTTTAGAAAAATTCAGAGAAATACAACTGAATGTGAACCGATCTTTCTGCCTTATGTCCAAAATGAAACAATAAACAATGTTTACTACATTTTCCCAAAGTAAAAATACTTGAATGTTCTTTATTACTCTTCGTGCCTTTGCTAGATTGGCAGATGATTAATCACCTAATGTGCAACATTTGGCCTTTTGCAATAATACCACAACAATGTGGATCCACCTACGGACACATCAGTCCCTTGTGAGAGATTATTCTCCAAAGCAGGAGGGATTTTGAGCAGGAGGCAAAACTCTCACAGCCAGAGTACAGCTGAGCAGATTGTTTTAATAAAAGTATTTAAAGGTACAGAAGCACCCTCTAAACATATTCATGTTTGTGTCCAGGAGCACCCCATACAAATACTGACTGGTTAAAATAATACATCCTTACATACAAATATCACTATAACCCAACACAGGAAGTTATAACAGACGAAACGACCCAAGACACATGAAAACATTTCAGTTTATTGAGATCCATATTTTGAAACAACTTTTTTTGCCACCAGATGTCATCATGGTAATGTCTTTCAAACATTAAAAAAAGAGATCAATTCTTTGTCCGGAAAAATTGTTCCAAACGATTCTTTCTCCACAACGTTCCATTTCACCCATCACTAATGTTTACTGATGAGTGTCTCCCTGCCAGAGCAAGATCTGAGTTTTTTTACGAACAGAGAATTGCTATTGACTAAATAAATGCACTGTCAGCTTCAGTACATAGTCTCGGTGGCAAACATCATGAAGAAAAGCGCATAAGAGGCAAAACGACTGGAAGTGACGTTGACTTACTTTAATTTTGACATTTTCACCAAGACACTCTATACCAAGGGTAGCCAACGTTGGTCCTCGAGGGCACCAATCCGGCAGGTTTTCCAGATTTCCCTGCTCCAGCACACCTGACTCAAATTAAATGGATCCAACAGCCTATAAGGATCTCCACAATGACTCGTTAGTTTAAGTCAGGTGTGTTGGGGCACGGAAATCTGGAAAACCTGCCGGATTGGTGCCCTCGAGGACCCATGTTGGCTACCCCTGCTCTATACCAACCAACCAGAATGACTACAACTGACTGCATATATAGCAGACAAGCTTAATTGGATCATACCATTTACATGGGTTTCCACAGACAACAACTATATGCAAAGAAACAATGAATATATATATATATTAAATGTTTCCCAGAGTCTGTACAAGTAATCCAACCAATGATCAACCAAAGCTATAGAAAATTATTCCCCACAAACTCGCCCTAATCTATTTCCAAACTTGAGTTCCCTCCCAGTATTTTCTGAATAATGTTAGGCTTCAGTCTGCTCCTCTTCAGACACACTACCTTCTCGAGCAATTCTCTGCTAATTAGAAACCAGCTCGGCTGTCGAAGGTCCCACAGCTTGTCATGTTCCACTACAGCTGCAGACCGAGACATTTCCTCTTATGCTTCCAGATGAAGTTTATATGATTAGCTTTAAAGTCTGCGTTTTGCAAGGTTGTTTGAAAAACAACAATATAAAGAAAGGGAAATATAGCCTACCTGTGATGTAGAAGGCACCGCCCACTCCATTATCACACTCTCACTCTCCAAGCTCATTCAGCAGTTATCCTGGCAACAGCATCTTGCCCAGACGTTTGTTTCCCAAAAGCTAATGTCTTTCTAATGTTAGGCTTTCCTTAAATCAGAAATGACGAATGGTTGCTAGCAAAATCTCCTCTCGAAAACCATTGGTTAACAGTGCGATTAAATCCATTTTAAAGCATTGACTGATTAAAAACATCAGTCCCTTCTAAATACCCAGAATCAGCTCAATATGCATCGACATCATACCGAGGCCTCGGTTTGTGTGGTTACGTGACTTTTGTCATGCTGAATAAACGTATTAGAACATTGCTCGTGACACTTCTGTGTCACATGACATGCTTGAGAAGATGGGCTTGAGCATAACATCACTAGGGACATCTTTTGTTCATGCACGACTCCTGGGAGACAGAAAACAGCCAGGGGTAAGTACATATATTAAATAAACTTTTCAGTATCTTTACTTAATACCTTACTTTAGTACTGTTCACCAGTTGTTTAGCCAAACCAATCAAATCTACCTTGTCTTTGCTGGTGAGCATAACATGGAAGATTCCTGGCTTCCGCTACCACACACGCACATACATACACACCATAAACCAATAAACTAATTAACTTAAACTCTGTGTAATGAGTATATAATGTGAATTTGTGTAGGAATGTGAATTGTTTTGTATCCGATAGATTTCCACAGACTCTTCATCTACAGCAATTCAACCTGTTAATGAAAGAAAAATAAAGAGGGACATCATCTGGGTGTATACATAAGTTTTCTGTGTTCTGAATAAAACTACATTTTATGTGCTCATTCAGAGCGAACTGCACTAGATTGGCCACCAAAGCTGAGCTTGGATCCTAGAAGGATAGATTCTCTTGTGATCTTGCTGATTTAGGATAATCCAGCTGCTCCATCCATCCATCCATTTTCTATTCTGCTTTGTCCAATTCAGGGTCGTGGGGAAGCTGGAGCCCATCCCAGCAATTAGTAGGTGAGAGGCAGGTACATCCTGGGCAGGTCACTAGTCTATCGTAGTCCAGCTGCTCTATAAAAGTATTTATGGTCTTAGGCAATTAGAAACTAATAAACTAATACTTAAAATGTAGCTTATGGTTGTTTTCAGATTCCTTTCTGATGACCTGTTGGATCCACAAACAAAGAAAATCTCAATCACTTCCTTCTTGGATTGCCTAAAACCCTGTAAATCAAGAACTGATATTAGAATAAATATATATTTTTTTTAAATTCTTGACAGCAACTTCACACATTTGTTGTCATGCAGCAAATTTTTTCTCTCACGCACTTTCCAGAGATTGACCGATTATCAGCTTATTTGACTATAACCTTTCACCATCATCCAGTCATGTTTAGAGTTGTTTTGCTATGAAACTCCTGACGGCTCCTTATCCTCAGGCTGCCTCACTGAATAACAAAATGACAGATTATGTCTTCATTCTATTTCTAAATTCATTGTGCTTTTCTTTCTGGTGTTTCTATCCTTCCTTGTTGCAGCATCAATAGTCTACTGTATTTCATAATTAAATCTGCTGTATTTCTAATTAATTACTATTGTTTTTATCTAAAACAAAAAATTGAAAAATTAGAGCATTGAAATTTCCCTCTGGGATAAATACAGTATTGTTCATTTTATTTTTCATTCATTTCATTCATTTAATATAATTTGCAAAGATTACAAGCTGGTATTTGTAGTTTACCTACAGAAAGATGCAGGATTTTCTGAGTTTTATATTTAACAAGATCCCCCTTGTACCTTGAGACTGTTGGCAAACAGCCCATTCAAGTTCCCAAACACATACATTACACCCAGCAAAATGTTCATGAATCACTTTCACAGTCTGTATCAACCTGCATTCTGCAGCATTTATTCTCACATTTACTTTTGGTTTTGTTTTGTGTGTGTGTGTGTGTGTGTGTGTGTGTGTGTGTGTGTGTGTGTGTGTGTGTGTGTGTGTGTTTTCTCCCTAAGTAAGTTTGCCAATCATGAAGTTTTTTTCTGACCTGTAGGCCATAATTTCTTGTAGAAACAGAGCCGAAGGCACCAGTGAGGGTCTAAACAGGCGCCATGTAATAGAACTTTAAGCATTTACTGACCCCAGTGAACAACTGACAACAAACTAGATGTTTGCAGTTCTACAATACTGGTAAATACGAAAGCAAGGGTAAGTTGCTGCTTGCACTACTGCAATATATGGACTGAGCAATGACAAAACTGGTGCACAACTGGTTATATTGTCTTTTTAAGTTAATCTTTAAAGTTAATCTCAATTTAAAGCAGTGGTCTACTGGGGTCATGAATTGTTTTGATTAAATTGCAAACCTTTGGAGGGACATTTTATTACTACCTGACATTTTAGAGTCAAGTCTTGTTTTTTCATTGAGCCATATTGAAATGCTGATGTGCTGCATGAACCATTAATGATGAGAACTGTACTGAGATAGACATTTAAAGAAACTATTTAACTTGTAAAATGATAACTATTAATTTATAAACAATTAACTTTTATAGATAACTGTTTCAACAACAGAAAATACTGTAACAAAAGAAAGTGCATTACAAGTACATAAACTACAGTAAAAGGGAATTTCAGAGAATGTGTGTTCGACTGTAAATAGTCCAAAAAATATTAATAATTATATGTGCAGAAAACACCCCTTATTCTTGTAAGCTTTTTACTTGGTGCAGGCTTTAATGGAGCCTTTCTACCTGAGGAATAAAAACTATTATACCTCACATGAGTAAAGAAATCACAAAGAGGACTAGACAAATAAACAAAAAGTAGATCCTCAAGAGAGAATATGGCAGGGTGAAGTGAGAAGAAGAGGGGTTACATATTCATTAGTGTTTTTCCACATTTTCTATTACTAACCAGCTGTCAGTGCTTTTATGTTTCACATTTCTGTTGTTAACTTCAACTAACCAAAGCTTCAGGATTATTTTTTCTCCTTCTTGTTAGCCATGAGTGAGAACTTAATGAGGAGAAAGGTGAGCGAGGTACCAGAATAACAAGAAGAGAAAGAAGGGCAAAGCAAAGCAGCATCTATGCTAATGGCCTTAATGGGTTTATTGACCAAGACTAATAATGTCCCTACTTCACCTGTTCAGCTACTGAGCTGAAAAATATGTTTAGATGATGAGTTGTGGAGTGTTTTCATGGTATGGTGAGAGGCTTTTAAGGGTTTTCTTTGTGTTTTCCTCTGGATGTCAGTAATCAGGTGGGCTGGCTTCAGTAGCAAATTTCTACTGCTTAAGTGTTGTAATGACTGTATATATTATATAAACACATTAATTCAGTATTGATCACAAATTTCTCATTTTATAACCAGTATAAACTGATAAATGTATGTCAGATCCAAGTGTCGCTGATTTAACATGAAGTAATCTATCTTAATTTTGCTTCCAGTAGCTGAGCTTCAAAGGAGATGCATTGACATTCTACTTGAATCTTTTTTAAAACTTGCCTTCAAATACTGTCCAACACTGCCATTCAATTTTCAATAATATGTTTAAGCTCTTACACCCTTCACTTACAGTGGTGTTTGTTAGGCCAAAGCAAACAAATCCAGACTCAGTCACCAAAACACATCAGATACAGAAGTACTTAAGTGCTAAAGGGTCCTTACTGCCAACAAGTTTGTTATTTTTGTGGTAGAAGACCTGCCACCACACCCAGAAGAATTTCATCCTCTTTATAATTAATTTATTTTGTTTAATAGAAAGTTAAATCCTGGCCAGTCTTCATTCCTGTGGTGGCCACATCACACTGTGGCATTTTCCCCTGGAGGTATGTGACCTTTATCACAGAGCAAAGCCCAGTGTTGCTTCAGCTAACTACTGACCCTCTCCAAGGGAGCTCATTAGCCAGCTACACTATCAACTGCCACTTTCCAGACACTTGGGCAATTAGGCTCCTTACAAATACCACCAACATCTGAAGACAGGCAACAGCCAGGGAAGGACCAGCAGCGCAGAACACGTGCTTGTCCTAGAGCAGGACAGTTGGAGGGATGCTTCGTTATCAGTGTCTTTTGGATTCTGCAAGTTTTGTGTATAAACATATGCATGTGGATGTGTTTGTCCAAGTGTGTGCCATTTCATGCTAAAGTCGTATCATATAGAAATGTTGACACTTCAAGTGGCAATCTAATATGTGGCGCCTAAGTAAAAATGTAGTTAGCATTAGCCTTTTGTTTTTTGTTTTTTTGTTTTTTTACTTTGTCCTGTCCATCATCATGGCAAGCTTGGACTGGCTGCTACATTGCACCAAACAAAATGGCAGAATATTTTTGTCACTACCTCTTTGAGTTGGAGCTAGAAGAGAAACCTAGTTTTAGAAGAGCCTTTTAGCTCTGCTAACAGCTAACTAGATGTGATCTGACATTATTTTATCAGGCTTACCTTTTGAACAGGCTGAGAACACAACTGAGATCCTTCATTCTACCTTCAGGAAATTCTGTGACACCCAGGATCATTCTGTATTTTTGTGAAATCATTGCAAAAGCTAATTCTCCAATTTCAGAATCAATTTTGGCCCAGGTGAGGATGAGGATGTCTTTTGTTTTAGGAACAATAGGTGTCTTTCACCACTACGTTTTTATGAATCTTCCTAATATTTGTTCTTAAATTGTATTTTAGATGATCTTTATGAAACCTATCTTGCTGTTTATTTTGAAACACCAAATAGTTTTTTTTAATTACCAGAAGTTTTTATTAAATCATTACTGTGGTTTCATAATGTATTTTAATTGACTGAACAGCAGAAGACTGACTTTGTTCAAACATGGCAGTACTCAAATGTTTATAAGAGTAGTCCTGAGTCTTCCTAGCATTTGTATTATAATATGAAGATACAACGATTTTCATGAAAGACAAAATCTTCACAAAAAGTTCATAATAGTTTATATGACTTAAAGACATAGAACTTTGGCAGATGTTCTCAGTGATGCGCTCCCTAAAGACGGTTAATTAATAATCCATCTTGCATCCTAAGTTTACTGTGAGCTCTCCAGCCAATGAAAAACAGTCTTATCTTGAATCTTGTCTCTGCTCTGTCCCGCTTTCTCTTAATTTTACTATGATTGTGTTTTCTTGTGATTCTTTGCTGAATCAGCCAATGTGTGCGTTCAAAATGGCCGGTGTGTTGATATACACTTAATAGTATGTGATGTGGTGCGTGAAGCAAAACTCAGCTGCAATGTCATGCGGCGTCCCGGAAGAAAAAGTTGTGAAGTTCTGACTCTGGATGCTGCTGGGCAGCGATGCCTCCAGAGATGTGCATAGCAAATGTTACTGTGCCATCAAACGAGTCAGGATTACAGAGTTTTAAGACTGAAAAGTTACGTCTTTAAAAATAAATCGATTTGTAAGAATGGCTGGTGAATGTTTCTCAGTGGTCTTAGCAGTGTAGTAAAAATAAAAATCTAGCTCTCCACAGCGTCTCCACTGTCTTATTATATATGAATATTTGTGAAGATGATGGAGGAAAAATTAGGAGCCTCATGCATGCATTACTGTTTAAGAAAAATAATTATATTTTAATCATGACAATTTAGCTGAATACGATTTTTATTATATCACTTGTAATGAAATTATTTTCTTGTACTATGTCTATTGTACTGTCTTAGAAATAAAATATGTATATTGGGATGGCCTTAGACCTCTTTGGGCTTCTGTGGATTTTGTTTTTGTCCCCGTCCCAAAGTGTCCCACAGTGACATGCCTGAATGACTACCGACCCATAGCCCTGACCCCGGTAGTCATGAAGTGCTTCGAGAGGCTGGTTATGGCCCACATCAAAGACTCCATCAACGTCACCGTGGACCCACATCAGTATGCATACAGAAAGAACCGCTCCACTGATGACGCCATCTCATCAGTGGTCCACACAACCCTCACCCACCTGGAGAGCAGAAACTCATACGCCCGCCTGCTCTTCCTGGACTTCTCCTCTGCCTTCAACACCATCATCCCACAGACACTGGTCCAGAAGCTCTCCACCCTTGGTCTGAGTAACACACTGGGGAACTGGGTCCTGGACTTTCTGACCAACAGACCTCAGACTGTCAGGATCCATAACTCCACCTCCTCCTCCATCACCCTCAGCACTGGCTCTCCTCAGGGCTGTGTGCTGAGCCCCCTCCTGTTCACTCTGCTGACATATGACTGCTCGGCGAGACATCCCAGCTGTCATATAGTGAAGTTTGCAGATGATACAGCGGTTGTGGGACGCATCAACAACAACGATGAGTCGGAATACAGAGAGGAGGTGGAACACCTGGTGCAGTGGTGCAGAGAAAACAACCTCTGCATCAATGTGAAGAAGACCAAGGAGATGGTGGTGGACTTCAGGAAGGATAAGCGCCCTACTCCTCCCCTGCACATCGGAGGAGTAGCTGTGGAGGTGGTCTCCAGCTACAGGTACCTGGGTGTGCACATAACCGAGGACCTCACCTGGAACACCAACACTTCCCAGCTGGTCAGGAAAGCACACCAGCGCCTCTACTTCCTTAGGAAGCTGCGGCGAGCCGGACTAGGGAGCGCTGTCCTGAGGAGCTTCTACCGCTGCGCGGTGGAGAGCGTCCTCTGCACCTGCATCACTGTGTGGCACGGCAACTGCACCGCCGCTGAGAGGAGGGCTCTGCAGAGGGTGGTAAAGGCTGCACAGAGGACTATGGGGAGCAGCCTTCCCACCACCTCAGACCTCTACACAGCACGATGCAGGGGGAGGGCCCTCCGCATCATGAAGGACTCCACCCATCCAGCACATGGACTTTTCCAACCCCTCCCCTCAGGCAGGCGGCTGAGATGCATAAGGAGCAAGACCACCAGGTTCAGGAACAGCTTCTTCCCTGAAGCTGTCAGACTGCTGAACTCTTGCCATGCCCTGTAGACCCCACCCTACTTCCCCACCTCTGAACACCAGCCCAAACCCTGCTGCCCTGCCCCCACCCCCCCCATCCCCACCCCAACTGAATCCACCCCCCCCCCCCCACCCCCCCTCCGACAAACAGACCTGCACTGCAAACACTTTACTCCCCCCAGGGGAGTTCCTGTCCACATGTTTACATGTTTACCTGCTGTCCATATAAGTGCAATATCATTAATATTAATATCAGAAATGTTATACTTTGGACTATCACTACCTCATGCACATACATACTTGCACATATTTATCTAGGCTGCACATGCAAACTGGGCTCTTTAGTGTTTACTGTTATTTTTATTTAAAAAATTTTGCTGTTTATATTCTATTGTATTTAGCTTATATTCTATTTATATTTAGCCTATATTTCTATTTTTCTTCATGTCTTATTTTATTTCACTTATTGCCCTCCTTCTTATGGCTCAAACCGGGACCTCAGTTCTAATTTCGTACCATAAACATGTAAATGTGAGCTGGTATGACAATAAAGTTCCTTGAATCCTTGAATCCTTGAATCCTTGAATCCTTGAATGTATTTTGTGTTGCAGGCCTTGGTACTGTGGATGATGCTTCCTTATTATTCTTTATTATTCATTAATCATCTTTTTATTATTTACTTTATTAAATGGAACTAAATCAGGGCCACAATGTTTGTTCATTTGAAAGACATATTTGAAAGTGAAAAAATATAAGGTGAAAATTAAAGTCACATTTTTACTTTGAACTTTGAAAAACAAATATTTAGATTCGAAGTAAAACAAAAATGTATCAAATGTTTATATCAGTTTGAATTTCAGTGGGATTATTTTTTGTATTTTTCTCAATAACGTTTAATTGTACATTTTCAGTTATACTTTTTTTTCCAAGTTTGAGATATTTTTATCTTTCCAATCAAGGTCAAATTTTTTTTTTTTTTTTTTTTTTTTACAGTTTTAGTTTTTTTTTTCATTATTATTTTACCTTTAAACTTTTATTTTACACTCTCAGATTTCTGTTTTTCAGTTTCAAACTTTTGGCCCTGATCTGGTGTGATGGGTGTGACTACAGAAGATAGGGTCGTGGAATCATGAGTGACAACAATACAGGAGGCTGAAGGCATTTCCTCTATCACGTTGCCTTCAGGAAATGTGGAAATTGACAGTATCTTTTAAACAGCTCCAAGACACTATTCATATCATATAACTGGCAGAGAATATGATGTTTGCCACTAACAAATATTGGTTACAAGAGCTGTTTCAGTCAGTACTGTAGAGAAATCATAGGGTTATATCTGGGAGTTATGAGCAGTTTCCCCAACCACCTTCCCCCAGGTTTATCTTGTTTGTCTCTTAAGTGAAAAAACAAGCTCAGCTAGATCCAAATGTAGTTTGTTTCTAATCATCTGTTGCTAATCTCTTTCCTCATAAATCAAGAAATTTCAGAACTGATAACCAATCACACCATTTAGGATGACCACAATGTTGAGATATTGAAAATACGCCCTTGGTATATTTAACTTTCTAAATAAAATCGATCCCCTTATTCACTCAATTCACAAACATCTGCCACCACTTGGCAGAATTAATTACTAAAAACTAATTACAAAAACAATCTATTTGCACTGTTGAAGTGGAGAGAATCTGAAGTCAGATGACCTCCAAAAATCTCATTACAGGGCTGTTCTGACCTTGTCATTTCCAGTGCTTGTGTGACCCACCTATGCAGCTTGTGAGCAGGTTGGCCTAAGAGCGGCTGGAAAACAGTGAGGCGAGGACTGCAGAATCCAATCCAAAAGATTTTATTCATCAATCACAGGTTTAAAACGAAACTCACTTCTTCTGTTGCAGGGTAGTTCAGTCACCATCAGCAGCCGCCTCCAAATCAGCAAATCAACCTCATTTATCCCCTGCTGCTGATTGGGCTGTACCATTCCCCCCAACAGGTGTATCCTCAATTATAACAGACCTTTCTCTATTAATATTACTTCTATAAAATCTAAAAGTATTTACACACTATATACTTAACACTACAATCATAAAGTTAAACCAAAACCAAATATACAAATAAACTCCAAAATCTCCCTGCCACATGGTCTCTCCCAAATCATCAAAAGATATCCAGGCCACCTGCAACCCATTTGCCTGTTCACCGTGGAGAGGCCATGCGCCAGGTAAGTAAAACTCATTACTCCATTAAATTACTTATGGACTTTAAATTTACACACAATGTTCTGCTTATCACTGTTAACAGCTGTCTTTGCAGGTATCTGTAAAACAAACCACATATCAGTATTAAATTAACAGTTCAACATTTGTGCATGATTGTAATTCTTTTAAAGTACCAAACTGTCAATTAATGGGCAGATGTACACTACCGTTCAAAAGTTTGGGGTCACTTCCCTATTGAATCCCATGGCAAAGTGACCCCAAACTTTTGAACGGTAGTGTATATAAAAACCAATTAGTGTGCTATACAATCTATTTACAAGTCCCAGGCAACGTAACGAACCTGAGCTTCGTTACACAGCCACAATTACTGTGTTATATTAAACTCTTAAATATTAAAAGCTGTATCAGTTGTAATTAATAAATGGTCTGGAAAACATTTTCATGGATTTCATAACAGTAAGGGTCACAAGTTTACTACTGGAAGTTCATTTTGACTCTTCCAGACTTAATGAGATTAAAGGATTGATCAGAGCATAGCACAACAACTCTCTGTCTTCAACTGACTGGCAGCTGTTTGAAGAAGGCGAGGGCTCAGTGGGCTGTGATACTTGATATGTACTTGCAGTGTCTTTGAACTCAGCTGGCAGTCATTGTTGAATGTCATCCACCCTCTCTCTAACTCCCATCTTTCCTGTCACTCATGCTGGCCACGATAGACTGTTCATTTAAATTAAATATTTAAAAAATGACCATTTTTCTGACAGGGTGTTATTTTGATCGGGCACAGTGTCGTCTAATTTGCAGACTTGGAAAAGTTTAGCCAAAGTTGAAAACTGAACACACAAACTGTTAGTAAATAATTGTCCTTTCGGGATTCAAACCCTGGTCTTCCACATTGGAGACGGATGCTCTGCCAACTGAGCAAACCAGCCTTAAACAACCATTAGTAGTGCATAAAGGCAAGTAAAACCTAATTTTCAAAAGTATATCAAATGAAAAGGCACTGTCCAAAATGAACACTCCAAAACCCAGCATCACTTTTTCTGTCCAGCCTGTTGACCCAACCAACATAAACTCTGTGTACACTGACAAGGTGGTATGAAGACTAAGGAGGAGGAAGGTGAGTGGATAATGAGAGAGGGGATCCTTGTATCAACAACACATTCAAGGTGAAGCAAACACCCGATACAAGACTATAATATTCTTCATTAACCAAGTCTAGATAGGCCACAGTGATGTGCTGAAAGAAATAAGCCTTTATTTAGGAAGTAAAGCCTATTAGCATTTTCTTTGTGAAATCCTTCCTAATGAGGTAGCAGACTTTGACATACAGCCTTTATAGTCAAGCTAAATGATTCCCAGAGTCTTTTGTCAGCTCTGCCTGGACAGTGTGTCCTAGCCTGTAAATATTTACGGTTCAGAGCATGTTGGAGGTTTCATTAACACCAGCCTTTTGTTTGTGGGAAAGGTTAAAGTGCCATATGCCACCTGACACAGCAGACAAGGAGGTAAGCAATTGTACAATCATTCTCTTTCTCACTTATCCACCGAGGCCCATCTGAAAATACTGAGACACTGTGTGACCATCTCTTCAGCAAACAATCCTTAATCCTACCACCTCATCTCCAGTCACTTGTTAATCCTGGATGGAGAAAAAGGTTAGAGGACAAGGGGAGCTCAGACATGGTGGAGAATACCAACCTGTTAAAACACTCTGACTGTATTCCTGTTTGTTTGTGGGTCTTATAAATGCGGTGCCAAAACTAAACCTTACCTTTAATATCTGCTTTGCTCCTCAAGAACAAAACATTTTAATTAGCCTGATTTGTTCATTTGTTAGCTTGATCACAAATTTAACCAAGATTTAAATTAACATGACGACTGTCTAGATTTTTAAACCACAATCATTTCCCTAACCAAGATGCTTTGGTGAGTAAGCCAGTGAGTGAAATAGAAGTAAAAAAAAACAAATAAATAAATAAACAGTCTTCAAGGAAAAATTAAGTATAAAAAAGGGCTTCATTTGCTGATATCTTCTCATGAATCATTTTAAATGTGTCCTTAAGTTGAACAGTATTTAAGAAGGATTTAAGTAGTTTGTATCTTGCCTCTTATACAGGAGAATACCAATCTATCCATACGTTTAGGGGAAATGCAAGATGGCCCAACTTTGCATAAATGGCAAAAATGCCCATATAAGGTCAAGACTGACAGGCTGTGCACAAAGACAGGCGAAACAGAGACAAGCATGAATAACAAATATAATGCCACTTGAATAAATTAAGGTTTCCTGTTTGCTTCTGGATTTATTTTAAAATGATTTTATTAGTCTTTATGGCTTTTAATGGTTTTAGCTTGCTTATAGCTTATGAACCTCCCAGAGCCCTCAGGCCCTCAGTGTCCAATCTCAGGCTCAAGCTCAGAGACCACCATGCAGCCGAGCCTGTCTGGCTCTGCTGCTTGAGGTCTCACAATGGAGATGGAAGTTTTGAGTGGGTAGAATCCCTGGACCCCTAAACAGGAGATTGTACAGGATCTTTGACATGTTGCTCTCTTAGCTGAAAATCACACAGTCAGTGAGGACTGTTTAATGTTTCTTGTGGATGCAGTAACTGAGAGGGTGTTATGCTGCAGACATACACTAACAAAGGAACTGCTGAAGGTTCTGGTAAAGTTGGCTGTGATGCTCAGAGAACGTTGCCTGGATCATTGAGATAAAAATTTTTCGAAACTTTCCATGAACATTAGCTGGAGTTTGCAACTAATCTTTGGAGATCCGTCCCTAAACCATGGAAAATATTTCAGTATTTTTTTGTTTTATCTTGGCAGTTTCTGTCATCCATACCAACCAAGGTTCAAACCAGGAACCTCCTTGCTGTGACTGAATTTAATTTTAATCTAGGAGTCTAAAACACCGGGTTAGGTTTAGGCATTAAAATACTTTGTTAGGTTTAAGCTATTTCAAAATTTATTAGCCTAGATTAGGAAACATTGCTACTTTAAAATATACACACTACAAATACCTTGTTGTAATATTTATTTTTTAAAAAAATTTTTTTTTCCTGGTCAAAAATAAATTAATAAATAATAATAATAAAAAAAAGCCATCCACATCTGCAAAACAAAGATCCAAAACTCCTCTTCTGTGGTAAAGAAAAAAAACAAAGCTTCCATGCAATTTGTGTCCATCATAATAAATATATTCATTTTTGTTGCGGTGCTTTTCTTTTTTTTAATCATACAAGCACATCAACTTAAGGATTATACACATTTGAATTTTCTTATATTTTTCTGTCCACAGTGGCCTATTATGTATTGAGAGTATTGAGAGTATCTCCTGCCCTCTGCTGCTTTCCCTATAAAGATAAATTAAAGTTTTATGTTGTGGCATGATCTGCCATCATCTAATTAAATAAGGTTTGTGAAGAAACCAGAAAAACTATAAGACTCAAAAATTTGTTCATAAAACCTACATAAAGATAATAATTTTCTCAAGCATAATGGCCACAAGTGGTAAAACATAAGATAAGGGAAAAAGAATTTAAAAAAAAACAAGAGTGAGACAAGAGTGACTGTTAGAGATAAAAACACAGCTAGATAAAGGAGCAAACATGGGATAGAAAAAAAAGTTAAACCTAACAGAGAAATTAAGTGAATAGCAAATTCTTTAGAACCCTTATGTCCACTTTTTGATCTAACAAAAGTATTCTCTCATTCCATATAGCCAGCTCTGTTGATTAAAAGAGTGATTTAAATTGTGAATAAAAAGCCGCTCTCTATATTTTTCATTCTCTTTTTCACTCCTTCTCTCCTTCTCCTCCTTGCTTTGTCTTCATAGCCATAGGCAGCGATTGAATAATTCTGTTTGAGATTCATAAAAGTAAAGGAGAGAAAGACATCTTGACGCGCTGAATGTGAAAACGACGATCGCTTAGAGGTGAGAAATGTTTTTTCTGCCAGAGTTTGTGCCACAGACTCACAGCTGTGAGTTGGAACATTGTTTTGGTGGAATTTGAATGACACCAAAGAAAGTAAAGTGAGACATCTGTACTGTGAGATCTCCACTCTTGAAATAATGCAGTTGGACATGTACTGCTATAATTGGACCATAGCAAAGTTTAGATAAAATTAACAACATAGTCAAGTTAAAGACAGGAAAGTGTAGTAATAAGCATAAAAAAAGAGCATAGGAATTATCTTGGACAGCAATAAACTGGTAATTAGTGGGGATTCTTTTTCAGTAGTGGCTGCTGCTGTTGCACAAACATCAAAGGTGTACCTTTAAAAAAAACATAACTGAAGTGAACTGGTTGTTTTCTTCCTTCAGACATATGTATGAATCAGGTCTTCATGATCCTTCACCATTAATCCTCAATGTTTATTTCTGACAGTTGAAACAAATATAGTGGCACCCCTAGGGGAAAATCTATGTTGCTCTCAGTGCTTAATTATAGAAAAGCCTTAAAGATAAAACTTTGTTTTCAACTTCTCTAGTAAAATGAGTTGCTTTTGGTTTTTTACCAACTTTAATTGGAAAATAATGAAAAGCAGCCCCATTGTAATGTTTAAAATTTTAGAGGTTTGAGCTATTAGATCACATTCACCCTTGTCTTAGATATTAATTAACTTGTAAGAGGCATACCATGCCAAAAGACATCAAATAGAAAGTCCAAGTTATTCAATTTAACACCTTCACAAATATATGACTCTTGGCTTAATCTTCAACCTTCAAAGTACTGAAACCTAAAGTAATTTATTCCATCACAGAAGATTGCTGCAATATATATATATATTTATTTTATTTTATTTTTTTTATGAATCCACAGAACCTTTATTAAGAAATTAAAGTTAAGAGGAGCAGTGGAGGTCAGGTTTTGCTACAGAATACTAGTAAAAGAAATTAAAACCCAAAACTTCCCTACAAAAGACCTTTAGAAAAATTTAGAAAACTCTGGAGTGCTGGTGTGCCATTCTATTGTGCACCTGCACAAATGTGACCTTTGAATGGGGTACGGTTATATGAAATCTTTACTATATCTTCGCCACAAAATTTCCCATAAGGGGTTTAGATTTTAGATGTCAAACATTAGAAATCTATTTTAAACATTGAGCTTGAGCTGAAAACAGAAAAACAAAATTTTTCATTTGAGTCTGGTTTGTTTATATTTGAAGTCATTTAGGAAATTATGTTGTAAATTCATTGGCTAGGGTTCCCTTTAAAAGAAATTTTGTAATCTCAGTGGAAGTTAAATAATGGTAAAATTAACCCATAAAGGCCCCACCCATGAAAAATGGTAAGAAAAGTCTTTTTTTTTTATATGAGATCTTTATTTGGCCATTTAACAAAATGTAACAAAAAAATAAAATTTTTTGGGGGGTGATATCTACCATTTATTACCATGTGATAGTTTAAAAATATCATAATATGGTTTTCTGCTTCTGGGTATTTATTAGGGGACAGAAGACAAGTTTCAGATTGTGTTCAACAGGATGTTAAGCAAAGTTTATACCATAAATTGAAACAAAATGTCTCAGAAACTATGTGACAAATATGTCATGTCGGGTTCCTATGGGTTAAAATATATATATATATATATATATATATATATATATATATATATATATATATATATATCCTTTCTGAAAGAACTGAGAGCATTCGAGTTTGACTTACAGGTTTTAGACCCTAATTCAGTATTAGCATTCATACTGCATAAAGTGTTCATGTGGTCAAGAGTTTAAAAAAAAAAGTATTTACCATGGGGATTATTGAAAAATAGGCATTTTGTTTTCCTTGCTGCAGTTCAAGAAGTTGCAACCATCTCAGCAGTGCTGCTGGATGTGTAAGTGGGTTGGAGGAATGAGGTGGGTAGCTGGGGCAGATCCTCATTATTCCTTCTCTCGCCTTTGATCCCTTGTTATCCCAACACTCATGGCTTGTCCATCACCTTGGGGAATAAAAGGAATGACTTTTGCATTTGCTTAATTCCCACAACGTGTGTTCTAGTGCTTCTTAGGGTAAGTCCATTTTTTGCTGTTGTTTTAAAAATTGATTCTCCATAGCTCAGGGGCAAATGAGAAGTAAATACTGACAGAACAGATGTCTTGATTCACACATGGTGGTCATCATCACTAAACATGCAGTGCTTCTGTTATTTAAAATGCACTTTCAGCTAATATATCTGATGAGCTGTGTAGCTGATGACATACAGCATGTGAATATGTTTTATGCACAATGTAGTGCACTTTATAAGCTATCAGATCAAAGATTGGTCCTCTATGTGTTGTTGTGTCTGTTTTGCCATTTTCCTATAACTAGCTGTTGACTTTTTTTTGTCAAATGAAGAAAGTGAAATACTTAGCAGCACAATCCAGACAAAGCTTTAAACCACACCCATGCCCGAGATGGTATTTATGCCTCTGTCAGCAGCTGCATCATGGCAGTATCATATCTCAGAGTGGGGGTACTGAATGCAGCAATTATATGGAACATCTGTTAGCTAAACAATTTCTGGTGAAGGCGCAAAGGTTTGAGATGCTGCCAAGCCTATAAAAATGTTGTCAAACATCTGCTGGTTTGTTTGTCTAAGTAACAAATAAGACAAATAACAAAGGGCTGTAATTTTAGAACAGAAATATGAAAAGTGTTACAGTCAGACTGCAGTTAGTTATGCTTTAAAATACAGTATAAAATGTTGTGCATTCACTCCCATGTCATAAAAATGGATCAACCCCTGTCCACATCTGAAAGCACACTACATTGCTATTAACTCATTATGTAATTGCCATATATCAGAGTTTTCTGAGCTGTCATGGCATAATAAATCAAAGAATTTAACCACACAATAGACTATGTTGTCTTTTACAAAAGGCTTTTATAAGCAGCTGTGTTTCATGAACAAATTGCATTTTAAAAGAATAAGTTGTTGCACTCAGAGATCTCTCACATTTCTCTCTTTGTCTTATTTTCTCTTTTTAATTTCTGTTTTGTTCAAGTTTCATATTATATTGTTGCAGTTAAAATAAAGCTAACTGGTCATTATAAAAGCCATTGCTCCCCTTCTTTGCAGTAGAGTTGAAGAAACCTCTGTCTGAACACCATTTGCTATTTACTGTTTTGTAGAGGTTATCCGTTCTGTTTAGCAACTTTCTTTACATTCATCTTTGCACTATCAGCTCCAAGTGTTTGTGTATATATTTTAGGGGTGGGCATTTTATGGGAGTTTTGAAGACAACTAATCAGGTCTTTTCAAAATCCATTAGACGTGATGTCAAACCAACTGAGGTGCTGTGCATCTCTCTCTCTCTCTCTCTCTCTCTCTCTCTCTCTCTCTTTTACTCTCCTCATCTCTAACTTGACCTTAAAGGAGCCACACTGTTTTTGTAACACAGCACTAAACAGGACCATGTCTATCATCCAAACAACAGTCAATTTTTTTAAAAAAAGTTCTAGACTTTGTGTGCCATTCGACTAATCGATTAGCTATACGCATCTAATAATAATAATAATAATAATAATAATTAAGGATACATTTTATTGTAAAGCGCCTTTCAAGACCCCCAAGGACACTTTACAACATAAAAACAATAACATGTAAAAGCAATCAGGAATAAAACAAAGTGCAATAATGACAACAAAAAAACAAAAACAGAAATGGATGAATGGCAGAGTGAATTTGAAATCTAGTTGTTACAATGAGTAGGCAATTTTGAACAGATGAGTTTTGAGTCTGGATCTGAAAATGGCAAGAGTTTCAGAGTTCCTGGTATCTGGTGGCAAAGAATTCCAAAGTTGGGGACCAGAGCGACTAAAGGCTCAGCTCCCCATGGTGCTGAGGCGGACAGGGGACACAGTCAGATTTATGGAGGAGGAGGATCCAAGTGAGCGGGGTGGGGTGGTGATGCGGATGCTATCGGACAGATATGGCGGAGTGACGTTATGGATGGCCTTGCAGGTATAGAGGAGCAGTTTGAACTGGATACAGTGCAATACTGTTAGCCAGTGGAGTTGTTGTAGGATGGGTGTGATGTGGTGATATGAGGGGGATTTAGTGATGATCCAGGCAGCTGAGTTCTGGACCAGTTGAAGCTTATGAAGGGTCTTTTGAGGAAGGCCAAACAGGAGAGAGTTGCAGTAATCAATGCATGACGTGACAAGACTGTTAACAAGGATGGCGGCAGCATGTGGGGGTGAAGGAGGGGTGGAGTCGATTGATGTTTCGTAGATGGAAATATGCAGACCGGGTAACGCTATTGATGTGAGATTGAAATGACAATGCACTGTCAAGGATGACACCCAGACTCTTAACCTGAGGGGAAGGGGAGACTGTGGAGTCAGCGATGGTTACAGAGAAACTGTTTACTTTGGATAACAGACTTTGTTCCAACTAGAAGAATTTCTGTTTTGTTAGTTTCAGAAAGTTTGAGGTGAACCAGATTTTAATTTCAGATAGACAGGATATGAAGGGGGAGGGTGGGAGTGTGGAGTTGGGCTTGGATGAGAGGTAGAGCTGGGTGTCATCCATGAAACAGTGAATAACTAAGGTTAAATTTGCAGAATATATGGCCAAGGGGAAGGAGGTACGTGATGAAGAGAGGGGGCCCCAGGACAGAGCCCTGGGGCACACCTGTAGTGACTGGGGAGGGGTCGGATCTGAATGATTTTAACTGTATGAACGGAGTGCGGCTGGAGAGATATGAGTTAAACCAGTCGAGGGGAGTGTGAGTGATACCGATGTAGGAGAGTCTACCGAGGAGAATGGGGTAAGAGATTGTATCAAAGGCCGTACTCAGATCAAGAAAGATGAGAATGCAGAGTCAGCTGCAATGAGGAGGTCGTTTGTAATTTTTATGAGGGCCGTTTCTGTGCTGTGGTGGGGGCGAAAACCAGACTGGAAGGGCCCGTAGAGGTTATTTTGAGACAGGTGTGGGTGGAGTTGAGTGGCAAGTACTCTTTCTAGAATTTTGGAGATGAATGGTAAGTGAGAGATGGGGTGGAGGTGATTTTTTGGATCTGTACCAGTTTTTTTCAGTAAAGGAGTGACGGATGCAGTTTTGTGTGATGATGACACAATACCAGAGGTGAGTGGCGAGTGAATAATAGTGGTTATCAGGGGACGCAGTAAGAAGAGGCAAGATTTGATCAAGGACGTGAGAAGGGGACCAAGGTAACAGGTGGTGGGCTTGGATTTGTGGATAAGGTCAGTGATTTCAGATGCACTGGAAAGTTGAAAGCTAGAGAAAGGCTGGCAGTAGAGGGGAGGTCCGGGAATGACAGGAGGTGTTAAATTTAAACGTAGTTGCTGGTGAATATTGTGAATTTTCTATGTGAAAAACAGCATTATGGAGTTACATGTAGCATCTCTAATATATATATATATAAATATGTTGACTACGTAAATCAAAGATATTGCAGTTTGACTTGATCTGCACCAAGAATACATTTACACATTGATGATATCAAGTCAAGTTGTTGGCCTACAGGAAACACACATGCATGTCTTAGCTCTGTGACCTGCCTATGCTACCCAGTCATAAATACAGACATGACTAGAGGATTTTATTTAAAAGGCAACAAAGTTCAGATTCAAAGTCTGGGGGGGTTACGGTACAGAACTACATATATGGGTGTTAAGTCGAGGAGCCAGTGTTGACTGTTGAAGTAGATTTGACAACAGAATCTAGAGAACCGCGGTCATTCAGTATCTCGATTGATTTTGTGGCTTGTCAAAGGCTGTCAAAAATAACGCGTTAACAGTGGTAAATAATTCATGCAATTGACACACATACAGCATGACAAGCCTAATATATCTGTCATTCCTCTGTTATGACAGACATGGAAGTCTGATCCAAATAAAGCTATACATGGATGCAACAGCTAGCTATTTATTGCAGCATTTTCTTATTTCATGACCACATTTAATACTATACACAACAAAACAAGAAGTAATAGTCTTTAGAATGAGGGGAACTCCTGTTGTTTGAACACCAACATAAACCTAAACCTAACAAACAGATGAAAATCACACCAAAATTTAGCATCAATGGTACACAGCTCAACATTGTCTCCGTCTGAACTGTGGTTAGAACCTGCCTGCAGTATCAAACAAATCTAATAGTGAAGTATCTCACCCTTGCAGCACCTATCCCACTAATTTCCTCCTCTTCCTCATCTTAATTTGATTGTATACTGTTTTGATTGACTGTCAGATATTTAAATAGGTTTGTGGTGTTGCTACAATACCACAGTTTTCCTGCACACATCATATATCGCACCGTTGCTCAACACGTGATGCTGTGGCCTGAGTGAGTGAGAGATGCACTGCTGCACTCCTATGCTGGGCCATTTCACACTTGAATTTGGGAGGCATAAGAAAAAAAGAGTTCCTGCCAACTGTGTATAATTGAGAGAAGATCCTGATATTATAGTTACTTTCCACTATATTTCAGTTCGTGATATACTGTATTTTTTAACCCAAATCAGTAAAATATTAATATTCTATCATGAAAGATTCTAGAAAATAAAACGCTTGTATCGGTAGTATCGATATTTTGGTATCGAGCCACACATCACTAGTCCTGAACTGGGACGCAGCTGGTGTCTTCATGACAACTGTCAGTGATCAGCTGATCGGCTTTTCTGTCACTAGTACCGTCTCTCTTGTTCCGTTTGTTTATTGTTCAGCTAAGAAGAAGGAAACTAGGGTTTCATGGTTCACAGCATCACAAATTTAGCCCAAAGTATTGGTTTTGTTCAGACACAGTAGTTGGCTGGTGGTTGACAGGCTTTATACTTCAGCTATGCAGGGTCGGGCCTAGAAAAGTTTTTATGGCTCATTATATATATATGGCTCATTTAACTTGGGTTGTTTACTGTGGGTGAGGCTGCTGTAGGACTTTGATGCACAAACACTTAAACTTCAGTGTGTAAGCAGTTTTGTCAAAGTTCCTTCATCAATACTGGCTGTTTAATTTCAATCTGGTGGTTTTAAGAAAGATATTATTACCATGGAGAAAATTGGTGAAATGATGCTGTATGAATTCTGCATTATGAGCTAGCGCATGGTAGAGTTGATGCAGAACAATTTATCTATATTACATGCTGCATTTTCTGACCCTTTGACATCTGACGTTTAACCAAGGGAAGGTCAGTTAACATTAAATATTTGTAAGCATTGGCTTTTTCTGTTGATAAAATACAGTAAAAACTGGCATACTTCAGGCATAGTCACGAATGGTGATTAATGATGATTAATTCATTTGTAAGCTGTGATTAATCTGATTAAAATTTTTAATCACTGGATGGCCCTATGTCAAACACATAATTAACTAACTCAGTAACATGTAGTTGAGCAGACTAAAGTGGAAACAGCTGTGAAATTTACATACAAGCGTCATGAAAAGTAAATCCCTGTAAAAGACCCAAAACTCTTCAAATTATTATGATAAACATGCACCTTATTTGCATTTGTTTTTCTTACCTGCGTTTTGATTGAATTCACACATGGAACTTTTACAAATGACACCAAAATAGAAAAAAGAAAAAAAAAAGATGTCCAGCTGTGATTGACATATTTTATCTTCACCACATCTATGCCTGCATCTCGGTTTAGACTCACTTTACAGTATTTTATGACAGAGTGTAGGAGCAGCACAATGAAGGTCTTGTTTTTGAAGCAGAGCTTTTTTCCTCTGAGGTTCTGATGCTGGATGCAGCTCTGTGTCACAGTCACAGTCAATACACACTGCTCTCCATCTCCATCATCACAGCTCCACAGGGACACAAAATGAAGAGTTTGTGTGCATGTGTGTGTCTAGCTTATGTTTTAGCTTGTGCTTGCTGCCTTTATTTCAAAGTAAGCTGGAATGGAAATATCCCTCTTGTGTTGTTCCTGTGTTTGTCAGAGAATGCATGCATGTATCTCAGATAGTATGTTTACATGTCTGCAGGTCTTTGCATGGTGACATGTGTGTGTGTATATATATGTGCAGGTGTGTGTGCACATGGGCTCCCTGCAGTATTCTCCTCCTCTCTAACCGTCATCTGTCTGTCTGCTGCTATCTGTCCAAGCTTAAAGCACCAGTTGTTTTCTAAGGGGCCTGTGGGAGAAAAGAAACAACTAGGCGATTATGCTTCTTCTTTTATCTTCTCAAAGATGTTTTGCTCCTCCCTGTCTTGCTTTTCTTCTAGGAGGTCTTTGCTGTGAGTTTTTTTCCCTTTCTGCCTTTTAGAGATTTTATTTATCCATTTGTTTCTAGTCTTTTTCACACCCCCACAATTTCATCTCTATTTTTCAAATGAAGATGTTGACTTTGCTTCTCACTAAAGAATCTTTTACTCCATCTTTCTATGCACCCCTCAACTCTGTTTCTCCCCTTGCAATTTCTCTTAAACTAACTAAAGGCTCACATTTGTTTTGTGGAGATTTAGTCTGAAAGGCAGCCTCATCTTGTCTAGTATACTGATCTAGCCGGAGGGTTTGTGGGGATATGTGCAGTATATTTACTAAGCACCAATCTAAATCTAAGAAGAATGTTCAGGCACATGCATGTATGCAGTATGTAAAATGTGTCATCAAACATGAATAGATACACATGCATTGATCTTTCATTCTCACCCCTGCTCATCAGACAACAAAACTCTGTCTCACATGTACAAACTCATGAGGAAAGTACGTAGATTTTCTTGGTGACTTGCTCTAACCTAAAGCAATCATTCTTGCCACTGTTAAAACATGAGGAAGTCCTACTGAGAGATTAGCTTTCTCAGAACATTAGTAAAACACACACACATACATGCACTAGCAACCATACAAACTTTACCTTCAGAGTTTAGCATTCTTGCCCTTCTTCCTGGTCATTACTATTCTGCTCAGACTTTCCATCTTATCTGGCCCACTGCTGCTTTCTACATTTGGCTCAGATTCGTCTGATTATGAATAAACAATGTGGCCAATCATAGTGCATCCATTTCCATCAGAGGTACACAACACACATACACAAAGACAGCACCACCCCTCCACTACAATGCGCTTGGACAGCACATAAACATTTGTTAAAGAGATAAACCGTTATGGTCTGATTTGTATGTGAGGCTTTGTCAGCATGTACATTAAGTATTTTTACATCAAACTTAGATTTTTGTGTGTGCTTTGACTTTTCAGCTACACACAAGTACAGTTTTTTGGCTCAAGTTATTCACAAATTCCACTCAGAATCTTGACACAGGGAGAATCTTTGAAAATCGATGCAGACATCCACATTCACCATCTGATTGGATGTATACAGCCTCTCTCCTCAAGGCCAGTTATACATGTACATGTTTCTAGCTTCATGGGTCACTGTTCTCAGTTCATGTCGCATGGGGCAATGTGTTGTGATGCCTAATTGAATTGTGAGTCCTATGCTTTGCTTGCATTGGTTGTGGAGGAAAGTTGAGAAAAAATTAATAATTGGTAGTACCAGCACAAGCCAGTCAATTCATGTAAATGGTCATCTCTACAACACAAACATCTGGAGTGCACACATGCCACACATATGAGAGTCCTGCCATCGTCATCAAGAAATTGTCAATTGTTACCTAGTAACTAACTCTTTCATCTTGCATCATAAAATAGGTTGATTGTTTTAAAACATGTGAAAAGGCTTGCATGGATGTTCTCCTATAGATGTTCAGTATGGGAATGTCAGGTTTGACTTTCTAATGTTAGAAATGTGAACTGTTGACATTATACAACACAAAAACCATGAAAATTTCATCTGCTGTTGATCAAAATTAAATGTTGTCCAGTGTGTTATGGGAATGCAATTTCATAATTTAGGTTATCTAGATATTACTGGAAAGCTACAGCTTAGCTGAATCTCATCTCAGACTTGTGAAATTTAGAAGCATCCAAGAAGCCTATAGGAAGAAGCGGAACTTGGGTTTATAAAGCTAGCGTGTTTCTAGCTCATGATGTTCAGGGTTGTGATGGCTGTTCCCACTTTTCCATTCAACATTTAAAGAAGATCCCATAGACCTTGTTTAGCAGATAGTGAGGGGTATCTCACCAGTTAGAACCTTTTCAAACTAAACAGTGGTCAGACCATATGAAACCACCGACAGGTGAGGAGAACATTGTTGATATTCAGAAATCAGAAATCAGAAATACTTTATTAATCCCTTGCAGGGAAATTCATGTTTTCAGTACAACCCATCCAAGACTAGACAAAACAACATATAACACAAACAGGAACAGGCTGACTGACGGAGCAGCCGTTTCTACAGCGCTCCTTGTCTTAGATATAGGTGAAAGGTAACATTAGGGGAGTAAGATGTAGCTGGAGAGGATAAAAAAAAGGCATCTCCACACTGGGCCTAAGGGCCCATTATTGAGATACAAAAAACACTCCTCAGTACATAAAGAACATAACTCAGACAATCACAACATCAGAAACACGTGGCGGGGGGGGAGAGGGGTCTCCCATCACAGCAAGTGCAGACGCAGCTGCATTCTCTGAGTGCGTCCAATCAACCCACTGCCCTGGAGTGGAGGGAGGTGGGAAGGACAGCCCAGGCAGTGAATAACGGGGAGGTGTATCTGTAGTGGTGTACTTGAGTGTGGAGCGTGTGTGTGCGTAGAAGTGAGCATATGAACTCTGTCCCAGTTCTCCCTCACAGTCTCTGCCGCCTGATGATAGTGGGCATCCTTGGGAGCTGATCCAGGATAAAGTCCATCGCCCGTGAGGAGGGTGGGGGTAGGATGGGGGGACTGAGCATCCGTCAACAAAACATTCCAGGGAACTTTAAACCAGCCATCCAAGGCCAGTACAGGGAGCCGAATTTGATAACAGCATTTGTTTTGGTTCAGGCCAGAGCTGTTTCGTCTGCCTTGAGTCTCTCAGTGGTCCCACTGGCGACTCCAATCATCCGAATTTGTGGGTCAATTTCCATCCAGCCGAGCCGACAACTTCTCCAAGTTGGTGACCATCTTACGTACAAGCTCAGAAATCGCAACCAGTTTGCCATCCAGAACTTGAATAGCCTCCAGTTTACGATTCAGCTCCTGCACCGCCAAAGCCTGATTGTTCATAGCTCGACACACACCAGCACAGAAATCCGGCAGCTTGCCAGTGACTGCCGACAGTGTCCGAATTTTGCGATATGCCAGGAAACCGCCCGCTCCAAACAGCAGAAACCCAGTTATCATGAATCCGAATGTATAGATGTCTTCAGCGTCCTCAACAGAAAGGATCGACATACACATGACTTTCCACACTCCCCAGGAATCCATCACATATCCAGCCGAAAACGTTCCGCCAGGACAAGCAGGCTCTCCTACGCCTGTTTTCCGGTTCGAATAAATTTGGTCGATTGCATTTAGGGACCAGCTGATCAAATCCATATCTCAAGATTTGAGTTTCTTGTTTCACCTCAAAGCTGTAACAAAATCTTCAGTTATTTGTTTAGTGACACCAAAAAAAAACTGCTTAAAAAGGGCTCAAGGAATGCAAAAATGAGCTACTTATTGTCATCTTTCCTTCTTGGCTTCAGCAACAACTACTGATTAAAATAAGGTGATTAAAACAATTATTCATTATTCTTTTATTATACATAGGGTTCATAAAAATAGATAGAAATACTTTATTAATCCCTTTGGAGAGTCCTCAGGGAAAAAACATTTCCCTTTGAGAATTAATGAATAATTGTTGAATTTAAGTGAATTAGCTTTATTTATTATGTATTTAAATTATTAAATTAGGAGAAATATGCAACCTGGTCCCATATGTTGTACACATTTGTGGCTAAAGACAAAAACCTTGTCATGACCACCACTGTACTTTACAGGATTACACTTGTAAGGTGTAATGAAGTGATGAAATTTGTTTAATTGTACAAAAACAATTATTTAAAAAAAAGGAAGGGGGGCATGAACATCCACTATTTACCTAAGTTATTTTTTCAGTCTTTTTGAGTTTCACCCTGAAATTGCAGTAAAAATGAGCTGTTAAATTGACAGATTGGATGTCTGCATCTCATGCATTCTTTGAGATTTATTCTGTTTGCTCAGTTTATCACCTCAGCAGGTTTATTTTTTGCTTCATTCATATCTTAAGTTATGCAAGGGTTTTTATTTAATAGAAGCAGGAATACTTTGTAGGTGTGCACTCTGCATTTTTCTGTTATACAGCTTGCTTCTTTTTTATCAAATTTAACTGCCAGTAACATCACGGATTTGGAGCCCAATCATAAGGAAGACGTTTTGTGGTTTAAAGAAAAATTGTTTTTTCAACTTAATAGTTTAAAGTACAGCTCAGTGAGATGCTTATGATCCACAAAAAAAATAAAAAATAAAAAAATAGTGGGATGTACATTTCCACCCCATCCCGCTTGTTGCAATCCAGACACAGCAGCTGGAGCTGGTCAGGGAAACACCTTTACGTCAACCATTTGGAGCAGCCATTCGTCTAAAGGTGCATGGCTTGATTAAATTATTTATATTCTGCAGAAAAACAAAGCTGTCCTGAGATATGCACATTGAATTGAAAATGGTCCAATTCACAATAAGCTTCCAATTGTTAATCAAAATTAACAGCTGGCAAATAAGACTAAATTATAGAAAACAGTCACAGCTGCTGCAGGTGAAAGGTGCCTGTCTTCTAAAGCTGAAAAAAAAACCTGGAGCTTTTCCCTAACAGTTGATGGGAGGCTGATTTCTTTGGGTCCCTTGCCAGAAAACTGTAATCATGAATTTATACAACAAAAGTAAAAACATAAATGACTTGTGATCAGTGATAGATATGTGTTAAACTGTTGTGGGATTCTTTACTGTCTGGTTGGGAAACGTTATTCAGGTCACCTCCCACTTAAAGAAAAACCTGATGTGTGCGTGCGTGCGTGTGTGTGTGTGTGTGTGTGTATGTGGAATGAGTTGATACTAGGGTGAAAATCTTCTAAACCAGGAAACTGACATGTACAGATTCAAATATAACTCTTAAACAAGAGTGTATTTTCAGGAAAACAACATGGTTTCTTCCAAAGATGCCCCCATGGTCCTTTTATTTCCTAAATCTTTGTCTCATGTTTTCATTTGAACTTTTCCAATCTTATTCTGTCACTTTCTACAGCTTTGGTTTTTTCTTCCTTCCTTCCTCTCTGTGATGCACCTTGTTGTAAATTCAGTGCTCTCAACCTGTGTCAAGTGGAAGGCAGGGGACGCCCAGGTGTAAATTGCCCAGCTTGCAATGACTGGAGAAAAAGCACAAAGCAATTTCCACACCATTTCTCAGTAGGGTCCGTCGCCACTGTTGCCAAGCCCTGTAGGGACCTCAAACGAAAAGAGAAACCGCCACTTAACCGCCAGCCAGACAGCATGGAGGAGATTAGGAGGGAAGAGCGCAGCCAGAGGGAAGGAGAAAGACGTTATCACGGCTCACACTTGACTAGCAGTCAGAGCCACCCAGATTACTGTTATTGCCACAGATTTTAAACAGCCGTATCCATACCATGGCTGACAATAAAGAGTGTAAAACCTGCTTTTTACGGGTGGTTCCACATCCTGGAGTAAATAACATGCTTCTGAACAGGAGGTTCTTGTATCCATGCAGCCTAAACAAGTTTTATCAGGCTGCCATTTTGTGTTTTATACTATATCAATGAGGCTGCACAGTCAGACAGTTGTAAATCGTACCTGAAACAATGTGAGAAATTCTATTCTATCAGGCCTGAGAAAATACCATTTTTCTTATAAAATTAATATAATTCATATAAATTTATAATAAAATGTAGTTACATGTAGTAATATGTAGTTATTCATAATAATCTTTTGATATTTTTTTTTAGACTAAGAAAGACAATTTTTCTGTGTTAAAAAGAAAGAACATCACCAGGCAATTAAAAATCCCAGAATTCCAGATTGTATTAATAACTTTATACAGCAAATGTTGTTTATTCTAACTAAAGACTAACTAGATTAGTAACAGTGCTGTGTTTAGAGCAAACTAGGATCGTTCCGAGATGGAAAACTAACTCTGATCTTTCATGCATGCACCATCTTAACCACATCATGAATTCAGATTTGGGAACTCTAGTGCAGACGGATGGCAATGGTTGGGGTGCAGGATCGGTCAATATAGACCTAATTCCTCAGGCTAGACAGACAGATAATTATTCTGTTTGTTGTTTACAGTGTGGACCCATAGGCCACACACAGGCCAACACCATGAGAAAATTGATTTCTCATTAATTTGAATGATGCTGTCAACACATTTTTCCACCTAAATAATATTCCCATAGTCGGGGCCATATGCAGAAATTGATCAATCCTCTCATCTTGTCTTATTTCAAGCTTAAAAAATGCAGCTTTAATCTAACTTAGAAGCAAATGAGAGAAATGTAATGGTAACATCGCTACTTGGCACAGCAACCTTACACATGAATCTTTAAGATAGTAAGGCCTATGACAAAAAGGCAGTCTTCCCCCTAAAAAAAACAACTATTTAAGGATGAATCTGGAGTCTGGTCCATCCATCCATTGGCCATGGCTTCTTTTGTTTATTTCCTTTAAGAGGATTACAATTTTACTGGCAAGGGATACAAAGAAATCAGCCTCCCATCAACTGTTAGTGAAAAGCTCCAGGTTTTACAATGACAGCCACTGACATGTGCAGTCACAGCCAATTTAAAACAACCATATAATCCAATTTTTATTTCTTTGGACTTTAAGTTAAAATCAGAGAAAGCCCAACATGGCACAAGCAGGACATAGACATGGCCAAACCCAGAACTTTCATGTTGTGGTGAATTAGTATTGAACCACTGTAACTCCATGACATGGAGCACATAAATATCCCCATCAGATGACAAGGTGAAACTTTACACCACATGGCTGTGTATAATTAATTCCCTACATGTAATGTCAGCAGTAAATATTAAGTCCACATAGAAAAGTGCACTTGTTTCCAACTATATCTACATCCACCTATCTTCTGTCTGTGCCAGAGTCCAGCCTTCCCCTGATTTTACCTAATGGCAGTTTACAAAGGACCCGCTTCATTATTGAGTTATAAAATCTATCAAACGGTTCTAGTAGCAGCACAGACAAATGCAAAGTGTACATGAGAGCAGTTGTCAGAGTCATTTGGCAGTTTAGTTTAACCTTCCTGTGGTGCCTGGTTTATTTTGATGTAATCTCAGAGAAATATGGTTTTGACATTGAGAAAACATTTACACTATATCACATCAAAAGCTTTCAAATAAAAACTAAAACACAATATTGCTCACTGTATATATGCTAGAAATCTTTTTGTAGAGGATGCTTCAGTCGACAAACAACTTCCCACAAAGATACAGTCAGTCTATTAGGGCTTCTGCACCTACTTAAAAACATTCAGAGAAACAGTTTTTGGCTATAATTCAGTACCTTTCAGTACTGAGCTGATCTATTAAGATGTATTACACCCACCAGAGACCTATAGAGAGATGGAGAGGTCAGGAAAACGTGGAGGCCTCACCTCAAGCTGATGCCTGACATCCAAATCAGCATTTCAAAATCACTCAGTGAGATTAAAAAGGCAGAGAATGGAGCAGATGAGTGGGACAGAGAGGTGGGTAACCACCATCCTTATAAAAGGAAGCAATCTAGGTGCTCCTGCTTGACTGTTGGCATGATTACATACATCTTGTTCCATTATGCATTTTCTATTTTCTATTTCATTTTCTCCAAGGAGATTTGAAACGTTTCTAATAGCTTTTCAAACGACTTGCTGTCTGTATCACTTACTGTAAAACCATTCATGGTCATGGAAGCCACAGTGCATGAAGAGGAATGCATTTTCCGTCTCCTTGTATTTGTCTTTTGATATACAGAAGTTTTTCCCTCACTGTTCTGTTTTTTATTGCATATATCACTCCTTATCTTCTGTCTCTCATTAATTAGCAGCCTGCCTGCGTGGTTGACTATCTTATGTAACTAAATATTGTTATTGCAGATTTATAATGAACACAGCACTGAGTAACAGAGGTTGAACGGAAGTGCTGTGTTTTATAACTGTGCAACCCCACACAGCAAAGTGTAGCGCTCTGTGCTGCTCTACATGACACACCTCTACATTTTTATACTAAAGACATTCAGAGCTTTTGCAAAATAAGCGACTGATGCTAAAATATGCTGTTCAATCACAGAGTTTAGCAGGCAGACACATCATATATTTTGATATTAAGTTCTTTTTTAAATAAGAGATTTTGCACGACTTCTACTTCCATGAAGGAAAGGTTAGAGAAGGTTCAACGCTTGTCATATTTTCAAGTAGAAATATAATGTTTGTAGTTTCATTTTTTACTGTAACTCAGAGAAAAGTTGTGGAAGACTTTATCTCATCTCATTTGCTTTTTCTTAGTTACAATATTTTTTATAGGATAAGAGAGAATCAAAGCCACAGACAGTACAGATCATAACATGAGGTTTGTTTATCAAAACACTGCAAAACTAGAAACTGATTTATTTTATTCAGCCGCAGTGTGAAATATCTGAACAAAACAAGTTGTGACAGTAGCTCAGGCTGGTGGAATCAAGGCGGATCAAGATGACTGTGCATCTTTCAGGCCTTGCAAGGATGCAAGAAAGATGAACCAAAATATATTTGCTTAGATTTCTAAAACCAATTAAGTCACACAAGGAAGAATACCGTGTGGGATGATTGTACTTCAAGATGTGATATTAACTGCTCAGATGGTTGAAATTTTTTCTCCTCTAGATCCACTGACAACAGTCTCGTTACTCTGCAATTCCCATCAGCTCAGTATCAGGATTTTTAGGTTGCTGTTTTGACCTCATGGCATGACAGTTTTACTGCTATCATTCACTCTCTCACCTCTTGAGTCAGCTTTCCTTACATCTCTAAGAAGAGCTTTTTTTTTTTTTTTCTCCAACTTGTGTTTACTGCTTTTACTTTTTCCCTTTTTTTTGGAATAAAATGAAAAGCAACTAATCGAGGACATCATGCAAGCGATTTAGCACCCTCTTTGCCTCTTTCTGTAGGCAAACACATCACACTAGCACCATAAAATCCAAACTTGAATACAACTCAACTGAGCAATACAGCTATGACACAGACCACCAAGAATCTTTTTCACTAATAATAGGTAAAAAAAAATTCCCCAAAAAAAAAGATTTTCAAAAAGCATGACACTGTCAAAAGATAAATCATGTAGGATTTCTAAACTTTTGCCTTTGTTGATATAAATTTGTAAAAGATGGAATTTGAAAATGTAATTTACAGGGAAAAAAATACATATAACCATATATAATCATGTCACTGTTCAAATTTGTGTACCTGTTCTTCCACCAAAACCCTGAGACAAAGTTAATAACTTTGTTAGTAACCTGACTGCGCGGTCTTTAACACAACTTACTTCAAGGTTAATCCAGAACTTAGCAAAAAACCAAAATTAAATTTAATCTTGAACTTTTAGCCTTTCACAGAGACACAATTTGTTCTCATTTCTTAAATAGTATTTTTGCTAGTAGTGTGCGACACTGCAAGATTTGGTATGGATTCAATACAAAGTTAATAAATGGCCAGTGTCACCGATACAATACTTTTTAATACTTAAGGCAAATAAATCATCAAATTAGAAAACCTGAATTAATTTTCATTATGTTAAATTGTTTTTGTAAATTTTCATTTAGAATATTTTTAATAATTTAGTAATTATTCCTTCATTATTCCTGAAGATTATTTAAAGAAATTACGAGAAAACTTGCATTAAAGAGTTCAGGCTATGTTGAAGAATAAAGCTGTGCATATAGAATGTTATGCACTTCTTGATATGAGCACCTTTAAATTTGATATTTCCAAATGTTGGCATTTAAGCTTATTGGAATTGAAACTCCTTATGCCTTTCATACCTTACTTTTATATATTGCATTTTGAGCCTCTCCTGTAACTGATGGTGTACTTGAATGCAATCCCACAGTCTTGTGAATAACATCAGATTTTGATGACTCTGGGGAAATGTCTCTGAATGGGATACACAAAAGACTGCAAGCAGATGCACTATATATTCACCAATTTCATTTGTTATACAAGGAATGCCTAAAAATGTTCGAACGGCAAACTTACACATTTGCAACAATATGCTAGACAGAAGCTGACTTGATGCTTCCAAATCTCACCCTGCAGTGATGGATGAGTCCAGGCCTCCCAAAGCAAGTCCAGGCATTCCACAACACTGACAGAGAGGGAGAGACACAGTTTTTTTTTTTTTGTTTTGTTTTGTTTTGGTTTTTTTTTGTTTTTTTTTTGGCTGTTTGAGAGACAAAGTGAGTGCAAAAGAAAGAGAAGAATGATTTCTGTGCATGCGTGTGAATAAGAGGAAAACAGTGTGCATGCTCATGCATGTCAGGGCGTGTGTGTGTGTGTGTGTGTGTGTGTGTGTGTGTGTGTGTGTGTGTGTGTGTGTGTGTGTGTGTGTGTGTGTGTGTGTGTGTGTGTGTTTGTGCATGTAGGGGTGCCAATGGCTGTTGTCCAGTGAAGTAGAGCACAGGCTGACACTGATGGAGAGGTTCAGGAGAGGCAGTGAGATGAGCAGGGAGAGAAGAGTGGTGAAGAGGACAACTTAGTGCCGTCTGTGGTTGATGACTTGAGGAAAAAAGAAAGAAGAGAGACATCATCAGACAACAGGGAGAGAGCGAGTGCAAGAGAGGGGTCGTGACTGGCAAGAGAGGGAGAGATATTCCATTATTGGGGAGAAGGAGTCAGTTGTCTTCGGCATCCTTGTGGAACCCTTCAGAGCAGAAGTGCAGTCACAAGCTCACAGCCTGGAAAATGTGATTCCTGATAGAAATAAATCAGATTTCAAAAAGCCAGTACCATCCCATATATCAACAGGCAGGGACAACATGCGGAGGCATTGTTGAGATGCTATTTTGATCAACAAATGTCACTTTAGTCATTATTGCTATTTATTTCACTGATGATCTTTTGGTATGTCTTAAAAAACAAAAGAGATACAGTTTTAGATTTATACCTTGCTCCTTTACTGTATTGTAAAATCAGACTACATTTTAGACTTTCTTTTTTTTCATGTTTTATATTGCTGAAATACTGTAGTTCAGATGTGTAAAGCTTCTTGCAAAAAAACAATGGACTCATGCATGAAATAATAAAGTTGGAAAGAGAAATTAGAGTAAAACACATCTGTCTCATGATGCAACCAGCTGGCACACAAATATTTTAAGTGCATTTACTTAGGACAGGACAGGCACGGCACTCAGGAATCTGCATAATGGATGTCTGTGTGCCATCAAACCAGCTCAGACATCTATGTAACATTGCTTTACTTGAAAAATTGTAAAACTTTACTCATGTTACAGAATCAGTAGTGGAGGCCTCCACTGGACTTGTCAGTCACTTTCTCATTGCCAGTTAGATTTATGTTTTGCATGTAAAACTGAAAACTTTTACACAAAAATTTATTGTTTTAAAAAATCTCTTTTATTCTTTCTTTTTTTTTATTTTAGATGATTTTGTTCCATTCATTTTAAAATAATCCATCTTACAACTCAGTGCAGAGCTTTTTGGGTTGGTTTAAGAATAAATGGGATGATGGTAGTAGTTGTGTCCACCAAAGTGAGAAGGGGGGGGGGCCCAAAAAATAAACGAAAGCACAGGCCATTATCCTTTGGACAGAAGACAGGAACGTTTTTATGACATTTCAAGATTCATCCAAGAGGCTTTGTCATTTGGGATGATTTAATCACAATGTAAAAAAAAAATCCAAGAACGTTTGAATACATTCCACTTTGGCATGGACTGCATTGACTGGGAGTGTGATTACATGTATTAATTCATCATAATATTAAGGTTAATCCTGTAAAAAGGGTTTGCGTATATAGGAGGAAGCCCTATTTTCTCTGTGGTCTGTAAAAGCAGGTTCATTTTACAGACCGCAGCACAAACAGGAGCTTTATGTTGTGTTATTCACTGGAACCCAGGGAGACCTCCACATCAACAACCGTGACTTCTCTGGCAAGCTTTACAAACCAAATTCAATTTCCAATGTATTGCACCGTGTAGGCATAACTAATAAACTGGTAACTCAGATAACATTGTTGCAGAACCAAATCTCATCCCAAATTCACTTCACTTAACACCTTTGTTCACAACAAGCATCCCCCCATGATGTTGAAACATCAGCTTAATACAGAATCATGAATACACATCCTGTAGTCTATCTCTCTCTCACTCATAAACTGTCCAATTAACAATGCATTACATGTGTTAGGAGTTTATTTATGACTAACGAGCAGTTAACAAATCATGATTTGTGTAATGTTGGGTCTCAGTGGAAATTCAGCTGAGTTACAGCAACTTGACAGCTGTATTTCATAACGACCTATCCACACAAGGCTCAATAACACTGATTTAAGTCCCTGTCTGAACCAGCCAACGCACACACTGCTGAGCTGTATTACTTTATCACACCCGGTATCCATCTCCCACAACAAAACAAGCTGCAGAATAAGCACAATACGAGTTAAGTGGTGCTAAAGTTAAAGAGATGTTGATTTGTTGCCTGGCTGGCAGTTTGTGTTAAGGGAAGAGGCTAATGAATGAAAGAAAAAACAGAGATGAGAAAGGTATAGAAGCAATAGGGAAACCAAGACCTGGAATAAAGTTTCATAAAAAGTACAGCAGAACACAAAGAGGAAATAGAAGAGAAAAAGTTAAAGAGTAAATAGTCAAGAAGACAAGCAGAGAATGCAAATGAGGGGGGAGAGTATCAGAAATGATTGCTGTTATTACAATTATCATTAGCATGTGTTGTTGGCACTAAGTCGTCTCATTATCGTGGATCCTATCATCATGCTAATTGTGGAGGATGCCGTGTTTTAGCATGCAGGGGGCTCTCTGTTCCGAGGGGAGAGTTCACCACAAAGATGCTCACAGTATGTTCAACTAAATGGCTGACTAACTCAAGCTGGTAACAAGTGCCTTGCTCATACATGATAATAATAATAATAATAATAATAATAATAATAATAATAATAATAATGGATTAGATTTTCATAGGTGTAAAAGGGTGGAGTGTCCTCACCGGGATAGGGTGAGAAGGTCAGTCATATGGAAGGGAGTTCAGAGTAGAGTCATTGCTCCTCCGCAAGAAGAACCACATGAGGTGGCTCGGGCATCTGGATAGGATGCCTCCTGGACATCTCTCTGGGCAAGTAAATTTGGCATGTTCAACTGGGAGGAGGCCCAGGCAAAGAGACCCAGAACTCGCAGGAAGGACTACATCTAACGGCTGGCATGGGAACGTTTCAGAATTCCCCTTGATGACTTGAAGAAGTGGCCAAGTAGAGAGAAGTCTAGGTTTCCCTGCTTAAGCTGTTGCCCCCATGATCCAATCTCTGATAAGTGGTAGAAGATGGATGGATGGATGGATGGATGGATGGATGGATGGATGGATGGATGGATGGATGGATGCATAAAGCTCTATAGCACTATACAGGGCACCAAAAGTACTTTACGGTGAATCCATTATTCTTTCACTCCCCATTCACACCTGGTGGTGGTAAGCTACATGTGTAGCCATAGAAACGTGGCAGCCAATCTGCACCAATGGTCTATCTGACCACCACCAAGCATTCATACACATTTATACACCAGTGATGCCGATTCTAGAGGGAAGGAGGGTGAACCAAGGACACAATGAGTTACACGTTTGAGCATTCACAAACGTATTTAGAACTGAAATAACTCAACAACTATTGGATCGACTACGTCTGTAGCAGCCTCACTAGCTTCACATCAAGCTTCTATATAACTCACCTTGACTGGTTAAAAAAATGTGGAAGAGCCACAAAGTGTTGACTCCACAGTACCACCAAATCATGTAAAAACGAGAGTATGGGGAAAAGCACTACATATATATGCCTGTGTGTGTGTGTGTTTTGTTTTGTTTTTGTTTGTTTTGCTTTTGTTTTTGTTTGTTTTGTTGTTTTTGTTTTGTTTTTTTTTCTTATTACACTGGTTTTGCCTGTTTCACCAAAAACTGCACTATCAAATAAAGTATTATCTTATCTTATCTTATCTCATCTCATCTCATCTCATCTCATGTGTATTTTTCAGTTAAACCTGCATTATATACTCTATAGCATCAAAGTTTTACTTTCGCAGCGTATTTGTCGATGTTGTACTGCTACTTTACTGTAAATAGGGCACCACTTTAAGCGCTAGACTGGTACTTTATACTGTAATATATTAAGGTAATTTTTTTTTCTTGCTAAGAGGATTTTTAACACCATTTTCCTGCATCTCATTTATTCTCTTTAATTCATGCCTGAAAACTGTCAGAAGCAGAAGGTTCAGTGTGGAGAGTACCTGGCCTCGTGTTGACATCTCAGGCACAGTTAGGCATGCATGGGATAAGATATCATTTCTCTCCTCTGAGGCAGCATGTAAGAGTTATTTGGAAACTTGCTAATTTTAGCATTCTTGTTTAGAGTTCATATGATAATTTGCCATATGAAGTCTCCCCAAAGGAGTTTTAGTAGAAGACATAGTAAAGCAACTCTTACCAAACAAGCTCAAAATTTTGCATCTTGATGAGCCTTGGTGCATTAGGCCCTGGCTTTGGCTGAAACGGGTTCTTGTTCATTAATAATAAATTGGACTCATATAAAGAAAAAAACAACTAAAAATTATTATATGTAGTGATACTGAACTTAAATTACTTTTGCTTGATGAGAAAATAGAATAATGAAAATAGGCTCATCTACAGTAGTTAGATCACTTGATTGTGTGACCACCACCCTGTTCTTGGCCCTTTTGAAACATATAGTCAGATGAAAAAGAAAGTACACCCTTTTTCACTTCTAGAGTTTTCTACATGAGGCTCTTAGCCTGGCAATATGTCCTGTCAAATGTTACCAAAACAATGTATTACAGTCTCTGTGTCTCTTTGGCTCAGCAGACCTGCACACATTAGAATTCATGTGCAGTTTGGCTAGCGTATAGTGTTTAAATTGTGGAAGTTCAGCACAGGGTTTTAACTCTGTTTTATGTGGATGATGCAGCTTTGTTGGCCTGTTTAAGCCATGACATTAAGCTTGCACCAGATAGATTTAGAGCTGTGAGTGAAGCAGCCAGGAAGAAAATCAGCTCTCTAAATCTGCGGCCATGCTTCTCATCCAAAAAATAGGTGGAGTGCTCCCTCTGCTCAGGGATGAGTTCCTGTCTCAAGTAGAGTTCAAGTATCTGAGGATCTTGTTCAGGAGTGATGAAAAATTGGAGTAGTCCATTGTGAAGAGGGAGCTGAGCTGAGAGATGTAGCTTTTAATTTACTTGTCCAGCTTTGCCACGGAGCAGGCCGCACGGAGGGCAGGCACCACACAGGTCCAAGGGCCACCCATTCCCCCCAGCAGAGCCGCACCCAGGAACCCAACGGGGCCCAACCGCCCCAAGCAAAACCACCACAGTCCACGTCAACCCAACACCAAGGCTAGGCACCCCAGGGACAAGAACATGTCCACAGGTCCAACATATATACTCCAGCACAGTGACGAACATTAGAGCAGAATCCATCCTACTGTGATGAAAAGTGTTCATGGACAAAGTGTAAAAACAGTGTTTCCCTGTCTACTACCTTCTATTCTGTTCTATTCTATTCTATTCTACAGTCATTTAGCAGACACTTTTATCCGAAGCGACTTATATTTGAGAGTAAGAACAAGACAAGCAAGAATTCAAGTCAGACTGCTGTGACCCAGGTGCTGTCATGTAGTGCTAGAGGCAGTGCATATATATATATATATATATATATATATATATATATATATATTCTTTAGTCTTTAGTTAAAAGTGGGTAAGGACTCTGTGGATCGGACTGAGTTTGGTAGATCGTTCCATCACCGGGGGACAACAGAGGAGAAAAGTCTAGCTACTGATTTTGCATCATGTTGTGGCGGGAGCACTAGGTGTCTTTCACTGGTAGAGCATAACTGTCGAGAAGGAGTGTAGCTCTGGATTAAGGAGTGAAGGTAGACAGGAGGGTTATTGTTTTGTAAGCCAGGAGCAGGGCTTTGAATCTGATGCGTGCTGCAACTGGAAGCCAGTGAAGAGCGATTAACAGCAGAGTGACATGAGCTTACTGCAGAGACTTGCTGCTACATTCTGGATCATCTGCAGAGGTTTAACTGAGCATGCAGGCAGGCCTACCAATAACGAGTTGCAGTAGTCAATGCGTGAAATAACCAGAGCCTGGACCAGGAGCTGTTCAGCCAGGTAGGCTCTGATCTTCCTTATGTAGAGAGCAAATTGGCAAGATCGAGCAACCAAGGCAACGTGGTCCTTAAAGGACAGCTGGGTGTCTACCATGACACCAAGATTCCTGGTAGAAGACATAGGCACTAGCGTGATAAAGTCAAGCTGCACACTTATCTGTGGCTGTAAGGAAGGATTGGCTGGAAAGACAATAAGCTCGGTCTTGGACAGATTTAGCTGAAGGTGGCGATCTTTCATCCATGTGGAGATATCAGCAAAGCATGCTGATATTCACATTGAGACGGTTGTGTCGTCAGGTGGGAAAGGCTGAGTGGGTCAGGCTCAGTGAATTGGTTACTGATGGTAGCACTTTTCAGTGAAGTAGGAAGCAAACATTTCTGCAGTCAACACACTGGGATGTTGAGCAAGTGGTGGAGATAGAAGAGAGTTAAACACCATAAACAGTTGTCGTGTGTTGGAGCATTGCGGATCTTGTTCTGATAAAAGGCTATCTTGGCAGCCTTAAGGCTGGATGTAAAAATTTCAAGTTTTTGCTGGTACTCTGACAAGTCAGTGTGCTCTTTTGATATGTGGCACTTTCTTTCTGCAGCCCTGAGTCTGGCTCTGTACTCCCTTAGAACCTCTGTGAGCCATGGACTGGGAGGATTTTGTCTAGCTGGTTTTGACACCAGAGGACAGAGTTTGTCCAGTGAGGAGGCGAGAGAGGAGCAGAGTGTTTTTGTAGCCTCATTAACAGACAGTAAGGAGAAGTCGGAGTGGGAAGAAAGGGTAGCGTAAACCTCATCAGACAGCTGTGAAGGTCTGAGGGATCTCAAGTTTCTGCAGTAGGACACCATTTTTGGAGCCGCTTGACTGACATGAGGAAGGAAGACAGAGAATTTAACCAGGAAGTAGTCTGAGAGGGGTGACAGACAGGTCGGTTGTGGAGCAGTTTCTGGTCAGCACCAAGTCAAAAGTATTGCCAGCTTTGTGTGTTGGAGGAGTCTGTACTAGTTTGAGATTGAAAGAGTAGATGAGAGCCAGAAAGTCAGTTGCCTGTGGTTTGCCAGTGTGAATGTTCATGTCTCCCATGATGTGCCATCATCAGGAATGTCAGAGAGAATCATGTCCATTTCAGAGACAAACTCATCTATATTACTACCCGGAGGGCGATAAATGACCAGAATGTATGTAGTGGGTGTAGAGACCTTTACTGTGTGATACTCAAGTGATGAGTTGTTCACCATAGGACGGAGAGAAGTTCCACTTTTTAGAAATAAGAATGCCCGTTCCACCTCCTCGTCCAGTTGAGCGAGGTGTTTTGGTAAATTCTGCATTGACAGAAAGGGCAGCTATTAACTCAACATTTGATGGACTTTCCTCTCTACAGGTCAACAAATGTCAACTCTGGCTTAGAGAAGTGGAAGTTGAACTTTTCATGAGTTCAGGACCTGGGAAGTTTCTGAATTAATCTTTTGCACAGCCACAAATCTGTCATGGTGTGACTAAAACAAACTAATGTTCACTGCTTCCAGATGGAGGTCCAAACTCATGACCCAGAAGATTTTTTTCTGCTTTCAAAAACTGCCTTTTTTTGTGTGTGTAAGTTGACTAGCTAACACCCACAGGTCTAATCTCAACTGGAACAAAGTCGGACCACCTGGTGAAATCCTCCAGGACTTCTATCTTAACATTCAATAGGGTAATAAAACAAAGGAAAGGAGGAGTAAAGATTTTGTCAATATCATTTTAAATTGTGTTCTTTACACATATGATGTGATTAAGTTAATTATATATGGGTTTATTTAGATGTGCAGGTTATCATCACCATTGGTGCAAGGATTAATCAGTATTCTTTGTTTAATGTTATAACATTCATTTTACTTTAATTGTGTGTTCAATGTATGGGTTTTTTGTTTTAACAATGCATAATTTTAAGACTTTATTAGCTTGGAGTGTACAGATATATTCACATATGTTTCATCTGGTACTTTTACAAAGGGAATCAGGTTTAACACTGAACTAAGCCCACACTGGTTGAAATAGTCAGAGACTCTTCTGTGTGGATTCAGTCAAGTTGGAGTTGAGTTTTGGAGTTGAGCAAGATGAGTTTTTGTGGATTCAGAGAGATGGAGAGAAAGATGAGGCAGATGAATTAGGTTTTTGCCGTGATTTAAGCTGCATCACCATGGCCTGCATCCTAAGCAGACAAAACCTTCAGACCCAAACCTGCGAACCATCACGTGACGAATCTTCGGGCCTTCCTGAAAGTCTGCTGGGATTCAAACCACCCATCCAGACTTCCTCTCCTGTGCACTGAAGTGTCACCACAACAGTCGTAAGTGGGTCAACCCTGTCCAAACGGAACCGGACAAGTCTCGCCAGTATCATTCTCTGCTTGCCTGCTAAGAAATGGTTGGTCGTCTGACAGAGTTGATTTTAGTGAAATAATTTGCTTTTCAGCTGAGTTTCCAGCTTAACCAAATGAGGCTCTTTTTAGCTTCTTAGGATTTAGAAATCTTTTCCAGCCTTCTTTTAAACATGAGTTTAATTAACACCACAGGGTAATCAACTTCTGTCTTCAATTCACTCCACATCTTACATTGCCTTAAAATAAGATTCTAATTTGAACATCACATTCACATTTCACAATGTTGATTGATTTATGTTCTTCCCATTTACCTGTTTTGTGAATATTCCCTCTGACGTTATGCGTGTTAGAGCAGTTTAATAAATATCCACATTTATTTTAACTGGTCGTGGTTGTGACTTTTCTTTTTGAATCATGTTATGTGTCCCTTCAAATTAGAACTCACGCCATTAGCATCTTGAGACTGATTGATCTGATTTGACTAGATTGATAATTAATCTAGACTTTAATGGTGTCCATCCTGCCATTAAAATTCGTGTGGTTGTGTTCTGACTTTTAATAATGATAATAATAGTATTTTATATTGATTATTAAAATTAATACTCCATCTAAACATTTTTCATGTTTAATGGCTCTAAATCACGACAGTCACAGAAGACGAAGCAATACTGCCGGAAATTGCGGGGGCAGTGCTGAGCAGAATAACAGACATGTGACCAGCGAAAGAAACAAAGTAGGGAAGAAAAGGAGGAACAGGAAGGAGGGGGGAAAGCAGAAGAAAAATCAAGGCAAAAACAACAACTGTAGCAATTGCACAAGCTTTTGAATGAAGACTTTATGTGAGTGTTTAGGGCATGTAGTGTTGAAAAAATTTGATAGTGATGCATTACCTCTGCCAAGCTGTTTGGAACTGATGTGGGCTCACCAAATGAGCTCTGAACTCAACACTGCCCTCTAGTGGAGGAATTGACTTATCAACCATGGCAACGCAAAAGACACATGGAAGTATTAGGACTGCGACTTATGACAACGTTTACATATTTGCATATTTGCATATGCAAGAGAGCATAACTGGGCTTTTAATGTGAATCTGGGGAATCTCCAATACATTGAGTGAAACACTGTCTTGGAGTGTTTATATTCTTAGTTAAGGAAATACTGTGGCAAAGTAAACTGTCTGAAACACTGTGTAAAAATTCATAGTGTACCTCTAATTTGAGCCACTATGAAATTACAGTTTTACACTTCTCATGCACCCTTCAAAGTAGCTTTAACTTTAACTCAACCATCAGGATTCATTTAAAAATTAAGTGACACTGTTAAATCCATGTTAACGCACTGACTACTCATAAGTACTACACACAACCCCACTTCAAAGAAAAAAAACTTCTTGCATAATACAGTAAAACCAAGTGTGTGCTTTGTCTGTGGGTGCCTTGTTGCACAAGAATGTATAAATGTGTTTCTCCTATGGAGACAATTATAGTCATATCTTTTTATTCATCTAGATTATTTAAGATCCCTGAAAGTCTCCCTGAAAGTTATCAGTTGTGCTCTGTCTCATTGTGTGTATGCAATTTGTCTGCATGTGCCCTGAAAGGAATAAGCCTACTTTTCTTTGATATTTGTCACTATACATTTCAAAAGCCCTAGGGTGAAGCAAATGTTACTGAAATAAGCCCACATATCATATCACTGGTCTGATAAAAATCCAGGAAGTAATTGTGGAGCTAAAACCATCCCTCCATTTCTCATTTTCTCCTCGAATCTAACTGCAATCAAGTAAATCTCAGGTGGCAGTGGACGAGTGGGTGCCTGCGTATATGGCACCTCATCTAATTAAGTCTTCAAGTTCCCTTTCTTTATTGTGCTATGCAGACTGTGCAACACAATAAAGATAGCCAAGCCCTATTCTAAAACCAAGCCTGTTTCTGTGGATATTTTTTCCCATTTAATCAAATTTAGTATTCTGAGAAAATGGGCAGAAAAAAGTCTCAAAGAGAGTGTACCTGCTATCCAGATTACTTATCTGCTTCAACAGCTGTAGTGATGCTACATCGTGCTTCAGAAGCATGAAAGCAGATGTAATGATAATGAATTATAATCAAATTCCAAAAGATAACACATTATGCATGCACTTTCTCTAAGCTGGGGACCATATACTTAACAACAAGAAAAACACAATTTACTAAAACCTGCTGGTGGTGATGCAGGTGAGGTAATTCTCTGAGGAATTTCACCATCAATTACTTATATTTCCTCCAAGAAAAAAAAAGCAGAATGAAAACAAATAAGTCAACAGTACCTGCAAAAGAACAGATAAGCCATAACGATGGTCTGTGTTTGAACTGGCTGAATAAAAAGAGTAGAGAGGCTTGCCGAGGCCCAGGGAGTGTGCGTTTGAAGGTGCCTTGCAGCTTTAAATTTGTTCTTTGTTTCTCTGCTCATGAAACAAACAGAACCACACTGCTCAAAAGCGAGCATCAGACTGTTTTAGAGTTCAGACCTTTATGTGTCATCTTTTTATACTGCTCCAAATACCAAGCAATTTAAAAGAACAAGAACAGCAAGGCAGAGAAGAGAAAGAGGCAACACAAGTTTGACCCTAACACTCCACTTGTCAGTTAATCATTTGGAATCAACCCCAAGATGAAGAAGTCTGCCAGATCCTATTAATTATTCCTCACAGCTCTTCTTCTCTTTCCTTGACTGACAGGCTGACAATTGGACAGACAAAGATGAAAAAATGGCTGAAACAAAATAAGGAGCTTTTGATTTTGCAGAGAAATTAACTGAAAATCCCTTTTTGTTTTTTTTTAAGTCTTAATTTGTTTGAAAATGTAGAGAACTTGTTTTCTGGTTATTCCATGAACAATTCATCAGCGAGAGGCTATTTAATCTGTTTATCTAAAAACACAACCCAAATTCTCAACTCTGCTGCTCATCCCACAAATGAGGCTACAACTGCAAGCTGGTTCATGCAGACAACTGGTGCTACATCTCATGTGATTTGTCTCAAACATACTTACATATCAACCATAACCATCCAATCTGGGCCTTCTATTTAATCTGCAAACTTCTCTTTTCTGTTTGTTTCATGCTTGCTGCCAATTCCTGATACATGATTAATGCATATTGCCTGCTTTTGTTTTGTGCCCCTGACACCTCAGCGTCCTGTGGTAGGCTCTGGTTAAAGAGAAAACATTGCTCAACATTCACTCCATTATCTAATTAATTAAAAAAACATGCATGTGCAAGGTGTGATGGAATCAGAACCTAATTGCCAAACAACAATGCTTCATAAAACTTTTATCCTTGATTGTTGAGTTGTCTGACTGAATTGATTTTCTTAATAAAAAAGACACCATGTAAAAAGGAAAAAACAGGCTTTCCAACAGTACATGATACACGTTTTTGCAGTTGTTGCAAGAACCGTTGTTACAACAAAAAAAAGATAATCAACCAAAAATAAATGTCTTTACTTTTTGTGCTTAAGTTGGCAAGTTGATGTTAATAATATGTTGAAACTGTACAAAAAATTATTAAACAGTCGTACTTGCACAACAGATGGTGATCAGTGAGTGTCTAACTCAGGTATGTACATTTTTGTTTCCTGAAGTGAAATGTGACAACTTTTTACAAATTATGTACACCTAGCAACAGAAATCTATGTGCTTTGTACAAGTAACTTTCCTAGCACCCAGTGAAGATAGCATTAACACTAACAATCATGTGATTAAAGAATAGTTTGAACTACAATTAGTTTTTCTTTAGAACAGTTACGTAGGTAGATAACTAGCTTTACATAGGTAGATAATTAGCTTTACATAGGTAGATAATTAGCTGTCTTTGTCCATTTAACATCGGCTGGAGCTGGGAGGCTAGCTAGATTAGCGTGTGGACCAGAAGACACCTAGCGTAACCAAGTTTAGCCAACAAGACTTGGACTGTGTCCGAATGCGCACCCTACTCCCTACATAGTGCCCTATATGGGGGTCACGTCATTTTGTAGGGGTGCCCGAATGTCCAGACAGAAAAAAGTAGGGCACTCAAAATTACCCACAATGCATCTTGAAAAGTATTGCGCATCGATGATCACTAGACGGGTCAATATAGACCACAATGCATTGCGGGCAGAAGCTCAACATGGCGCAAGGAGGCGAAAAAACATTTTTATTGAATAGATATACAACAAAGAATAAAATACAACATAAGGAATAAAAATATATTTACACACAATATTTACAATTGATTTTTTTACTTTTTGTATAGATATACAGCAGTTTCCACCAGTTTAATACTCTGTTCAGATTAAATAATTAACCCCTTATCAGGCGGGGTCATTTTGGCAAAAACGCCTGTAAAATGACCTCTCCAAATTTGAATTACTGCTGTTATTGAATCCTCTGGATTGTAAGTACAGGCTTGGGCTTTTTGTAAAGGTAACGCTCTCTAGTTTCACCCACAGCAATCAGAATCAGTATTTCAATTGACAATTTACAACTGACACAATATTTACACACAACTTTGGATTGGATTTGGAATGACATCTTGACATTGTGGTTGCCATGGTGACGGCTGGTAGTCACATGGTTTGCAGTTGGGAGAGCACTATGTAGTGTGCTATATAGTGCAGCCTTATGTAGTGAACAAGAGGTTAGGGAGTAGGGTGGACATTTGGACACAGCCTTAGTGTATCTTATACTTTATCTTATCAGTAGTATCTTATACTACTGATTTTAGGCAGTGCAAAGACTGATAATAAAATGATAACAAGCTAAATATTGTCTCTCAAATCTGATATGGGATGGGAGATGTGTTTGTCTAAAGCATAGTTGCCTAATTTGTCAAAGAGTTTTTTTTTTTGTTTGATTGTTTGTTTTTGCTTTAATTTACATCAAAACAATATGGCAGAAACTCATAAAACCTAGTGTCCCATTTAACTTTTCTGTGGTCTAAACTATTAAAAAGCAAATAAGTAGGTAGTAGTGCTTTCTGAATATGAGAACAGGTAGGCTTGAATGTTTTTTTTTATTATTCTCTTGATGTTTGTTTTTGGGGGTTGGGGGGGGGGGGGTATTGGATTTCAAACAAAAAAAAAATCATACAACACAGAATCCACTCTTTTTTGGTTTTTACTTGTACAACAAAGCAACAATAACAATTTGGTGAAAGCATGTGTAAATATGCCCTCTATACACAAAGAAGCTAATTAGTAAACGAGGAGCAGCTGTGCAGGGAAATAGATGATAACAAGGGCAGTCCATAGAGTGAGTTCTCGGTCCCATCACCCTTGTTGATGAATGAGAACATCTAATAAGCACACTTAATGAAGAATTTCTCTCACTCTGCAGCTGATAAACTTGCCCCTTCAACTCTTTCCTCCTTGGAGGCCCCTGTAGCTGCTGGGTCAAGTTGTGTTTGCATGCAAATAATAATATTATATAATTATAATATTATAATATAATATAATTTTAGAGTGTTTTACAATCAGTGCACAGATTAGAAGAGTTTCTGGTATTACTTTGACTAACGTTAACTGTTGGAATAAATTTGGCAGTCATACTGTAAAGAATTTCCAAAACAGGTTTAATAATAAAGCGACTGGACATTCTAAAAAGTTTTGACTTTATGTTGATAACATTGGTGTCACCTACTTTATATATGAACTATATACCATTTTGATGAATCTAGAGAAAACAAAATGCAGATTTTTTAAAACTCTCTCAAGCCTGGACATAATGTTAGGAAGAGATATGTTTTTTTCTGTCAATCACATCTGTCTTCAGAGACAATTTGAAGGCTAGTAGATGCTAAGTGCTCACTGTTTGGTTCATGGCCTCCATCAGCACGACTAAATCAATTCACTGAGTGTAGCTCCAGTAACTCTGGTTGTTTGAGGTGCAGGGCCAAACATCTGCCAGCAGCTCTTACACTTCAGTCTTCACAAAATAAATCCACTTATTCTTGTTATCTTTATGTAAGGTGCCCAAGGTACTCTCCAAATTCCAGCATCTTGGTAAGATTTTGTCAAATGAAGGGCGCACACTTAGCTCGCTACGTATCAGCTTTGATATAATATTGTCGTTTGCCAGCTGGATACTAATTTTATCTAAAATATAATGATTAAAACAGAGGAATTATCACAAGGACAAGATCTGCTACAGCATCACATCATGATTTCTGACCTACTTAAAAGCATAGAAATTATCAAACTTACTCATGACTCCTCAATTTACTACAACATCATAACCTGACATTTTTTTATTTTCTCCAGCTTTCTAACATATATATATTTTTTTGTTTTGTTTAGTTTTGTTTTTTTCTATTTTTTTATTATCTTTCCTTAAACTTAAAGACTTTAAGGTGTAAAATAGGTTGTTTGATATTCCCTTACCCACCCACACACCTTTACATGCACATGCCATTCCCGGTCAATTAAAAAGCTTTTGCTTTTATGATTTTATTTTTTCTGCAATTCTGCAAATGTGCAGATAAAAGAGACAGAATCTGTTCACTAAGAAAAACCAGGCTTATCCAATAACTGAAGATGTCATATTACTGTTCTGGAACCAAAGTTTTGTGCTTGAATTAACATTTTAGTAACATTCAGATATTGTTAGGACAGATCAAGCATCCATGTAAAACAAACAACTGAGTATAATTGTGGGCTATAAATAGTGTAGTACTTTTTTTTTAATATTTGTGAAAGACATGTGGACAGCATGTCAGAATAAAACAGTCCGATCAGGCCACTGATGTTCATCCTTCTGACAGTAAAGTGCTTGTTTTATGCACATATGGCTCACAGAAAATACAAATTCCAGAGCTACAGAGAGGGGAAAAGGAGACTAAAGGAAAAAGCAGAAGAAGTCACACTAATGTAGTTTCTTTATAAAGTCTGTAGTCTCATATCATAATACTGCCTGAAAGGATTTAATGGACAGGTGGCAAGAACTGAGAGGATAGCAGTATCCCCCACAGACCTGAAAGACAGACTTGACATGAAATACATCATGTAAGCATTACACAATGTAAGACACACCACTCTGAATAATACAGCATCCACGTGAGTGCTTTTATCCGACTTTGTGGACATAATTGATGCTGATGTCATATGTAATTTATAAATTTAGAACTATCTGAGACCATGGAAGAGTGCTAAAAAACACTACATGTTAAATCTGTTCAGAGACCAAACCAAGGATAAGCTAATGGCTTATTAATGCACAGGGACCTGGTTTCTAACATATTCAGATTGTGCATTTAACTTTTTGCCCCATTACAGGCAATATTAAGCCAAAGTGTGCAGGACCCATTTCCAAAGAGTCAGCCCGTAATGAGAGATCAGAGGCAAGGTTTATCGTAGGCAATAAAACATGAGAACTGTGCGTCTGTTAATAAGACCCCAAGAGAATTGGAGAGGGTGAAAAGCGTGGGATCCTTGGATCAAAGAAATGACTACAAGGAGGAAAGGAAAGGAAAGGAAAGGAAAGGAAAGGAAAGGGGAAAAGAAGAGAAAAGAAAAAGAAGAATTGACAAATAATGGAAAAAAGGCAGGAAATGGTATTTTTTTACTTTACTTGTTATTTTAAATTGGCACAAGTCTTCATTCAGTTTAATATATAAACTTTCCTGATCAATGACTGTCTGTTCTTTAAAACTGTAATACTTGCTGTTAATACTGTTGATGTTCATTCAAAACTAAACCTAAACTGCAACTAGAAGCATTTACAATATTGATTTTATATTTGTGTTTTTCATTTATGTGTCATTTGTGTAAATCTAACAAATTAAATATTAGTGTCTTGCATTTGACTATGATGAAAATTTATTTTTCTTTTTTGTCTGGTTTCTGCCTTTCAAATTTATCTTAAACTCACTTGTTGATATGAAAGGTTTAATTTATACTGTGTACTATGTTTTTGAAAATAACTCATCTCTTCGATATCCTGGTTTTGCTGTTTTTATTGTAAAATATAAAAATACCCAAAGCGGTCTTGTGGGAGTGTGTGAAATTGACACCATTTTCAGGTAGTATTCTTTTTTCTTTTTACATGTAGAAGAAAAAGTTTACAAACTTGGCTTATAGGTTGAATGGGACGAAAGAAATCAACTGCAGAAGGTTGGAAGGAGTGATGCATCATCAATGACCAGAATCTACAGTATAGGTGAGCCAAGTTTACTTGATCTGGTACTTCTCAAACTTTATAACTTTTTACACATCCGATTTGTTTTATCTTTAGGACGTGTCTCTTCATTACTCAATAAACTTAATTAACTATGGCTTCCCTGATAAAATACAATTCACTAATGCTCACACAGTCATTATAGGGTTTGCAACCAGCTATTTAAACTTGATCTTACAGGTTTATGCTCTTTTGCAACTAATACATTCCCCGCAGGAACATTTCTTGTACTGCCATCCTTACGCACAGTATTCCCTCAATCCAGACCATTCTCATTTGTTTCTTATTGGTGAAACAAAAATGTTGCCACAGCAAGAGTATCACTCTCTACCTTTCAGAATTTATTGAAGGCCAATCTCTTCTGAGAATACATCCTCTAATAACACTTCCTAAGGAACATGCCTAACCAGCCATAACTTTGTATGGCTGTACCGCTGTGGTTTAAAGATTTAAGTTAATTTTGCACTTGATGTATAGACCAGGACTTCTTACTACCCTGAAGCTTGCTTGTTGTTTCTCACTTATAAGCCAGTTTTTTTTTAAAAAAAGGCCTTAGTTTAAATGACTCAGTGTAAATGTAACTTGCATTCTAACTCATGGTTTGGTTAGTTTTAAACACCATAACAACTTATTACTTCACTAGAATCAAGAGAACATCATTAGCCTATAACATTTCTAAACCAGAATATCTCCACCCCCCTGCATGCTAATAAACTATATCTCCTTTTCTCTTGAGAGGACATTTAGGGCTTTTAAATGATACCACACTTTTAGGGTTGGAGTTTTGGGAACTTCTTTCTCTTCAAGGAAAATGGTATCCATAACCACACAACATTTTATGGAAGGTGTAAAATAATTTTTATTCAGCAAAGTTTGTCCAGAAATGTTGCTGTTATATTTTATATGAATGTCTTTAGAACACATTAAGTCATTTTTTAATTATTTTTAACAATATTTAAAGAAAATGTTTGAGTGTTAAAAAACTCCTCTACAGTGGACATTAGTAGTTATTCTCTCTCATTTGTTCTGTATTTTTACAACCATACCAAACTGGTAGATGTTGGTTTTGGCCACATAAACTGGTCTAGTCTTAGACTTAGGTGTCCACCAAGGCATAAACACCTTCAGAGTCTTCGAAGGACAAGGCACTGAAGCTGTCTATCATTTGGCCCAGTCCATTTCCCAGGGAGCTGACTTTGACTGGTTCTTTCCAACGATCAACATGAACATCTTGATCGCAAAGTGACTGACAGGGACAGGAACCCTCATGAAGAACAGAGTTCCAAAAGCAACCTTGTGGAGATAGGCCAGGGGTGGGCAATGTTTGTCCTTGAGGGCCATAGTACTGCAGCTTTTAGATGTTTTCCCGTTTCAACACATCTAATTTAATTAATGGGTCAGTGTGTATAAAAATGTCAACAAGTTGTTGGATCCTACTGATTTTAATCAGGTGTGTTGGAGTGTGATCCAGCTTGATATTTTATCTGCTTTCATTTGTTGTTAGTTTGCTGTGCCTTTACATGTGAACTGGCCAAGTTCTTGTTGCTGTGTCACTATCCACATGATTGGTTATCCCAATCCCTAAGGCCCTGCAATCAGCTCACCTGCTCCTGGCAGGAGAAACACAAGACAAAAGGAAAGGAAGTAGAGCAGGAAGAGGAGAGGCCACAAAGCGGGGTCACCTGAGCTAACCAGCGACACACACCGGGGACTCTGGACACGCTGGGACTGCAAGCATTACGAGATGACCGACATGCAGGTGCAAGATGATGACTCTGTGTGTACCAACTGCTGTGTGAGTACCAAGTAGAAAAGTAGTGACACTGGCTGGAGCAGAGTAAACTCTGGTGTTGCAGTTTGGAGAGTTTACCACCATCCAGTGCTGCTTTTCTGTGTACATGTCCCAGTGTGCCCGAGGGGAACCCGCCGACCTGGATCAGTAAAGGGGATTAGCCAGTTTTGCTGCATGACCCGGGGTGTGACCAAAAGAGAACAACAGACATGGATTGGTTGGGAAGATCAGCCTCCCTGGCACAACAGCACATTAGCCACCCCTGCCTCCATTACTGAAATTATTGTGAATATAAAAAGAGTTTTTTATCTCCATGTGTAGACAAATAGTCCATATTCTCCATATCACATATGACATGGGCAAATGCCCCCCCCAGTGAGTGGAAACCCAGTATAAAGTGTTTTTTCATCCCTTTATAGGGAGGTCAGAAAAGAAAACATGTCTGTAGAGCAGCTGCACTTGATGTGACAGGAGCCTTCCCAATTTATTTTGATTGGCTGTGCTTTATGCAAGCCTCGGGTAGATTTCCCTCGGGCAACTAGGCATTCTCTCTGAGATCGAGAAATTCAAAACATGTGATGCCCACAAGCAGAAACTAGAAATGAAAGCAAAGGTATCATCAAAGCAGACATGTCTATTAGGTTTTAGCCACTACGTGTTTTGAAAGACAGTGAAAAGTTTAACGACTCTGATTAGATGTACTTTTAATCACCTTTACATTGTAAACAATGTTTGTATTCACCATATACATATAGAACAGTCATGAATATTCCTAAAATACCCTCAAATAAGAGTTTCTGTAAATGCTTTAATCAACAGGTGATTTTTGATTTTAAATAAAAGACGATTAGCTTTGTAGACATTTATAGATCTTTAAATCTTCTGCAACTAGACAGGCTAGACAGAAAGGAGAGTTACTGAGTCTGACAGGATTTATAATTAACTTCAGCCCACACAGTGTACATTGTGTGGAGGTGTGGACCTAGCTATGATCCTCCTCAGCAGCTTCATCGTTCCCCTCCTGTACTTACAAGGCATTGCAGTTCTTGTGGAGTGAAATCCACACAAATAAGCAAAAACTGTCTGATCAGTTTAAGCTGTGCTTTGATGTTGATTTATAACAAATAACAGATATAATGGTGGTTTCCCTGACAACCCAAATCAGCTCTAAAGCAAATGCATTGCCATAGCTAATTATTTCTCACCAGTGTCTCTGATCAAATATCAGACTACAGATGAGAAACTGATGTTGAGCATTCAAAGAACAAACAGTACTGGGCTATTTTAGATAAAAAGTGATGACTTCTTTTTAAAGGCAGCTCACTGTGTGTGAACAAATATTTAAGAGGAAAACAAGCAGAAAGGTTCTGGGTGGCCTGATGATTAAAGAAAACGGAGGATGACATGAGTCCATCATCACTAAGGCCCAGATATGTTCATTGCATTGACCCTCAGAGGCATAGAAGCATACTTTCTATGTCAAATAAATGGAAATAAGCTTCCACCCACGTTGACTGCAAATGATACAGGCAAAATGTTTCTAAAAAAAAAAAAAAACCTGCAGACATGTAATAACAAGAAACTGAGATTCTATTTGACAAAGTAAAAATCTAAATATCACACATGTCCAGTTTGGTAAAGAAATCCAATAAAACATTGTTCCTCATGAGGAAACTTAAAAATGTCCTACACCAAGTTCCTGTTATCTTTTACAAAGGAAAAACAGAAAGTCTTCTAAATGGAAACATCACAAACTGGCATGGTATTAATGTGGCTCAAGAAAACACTGCAGTGGGTGATTAAAACTGCCCACATCATCACTGGCACCCATCTACAGAGCATCAGTGGTGTGTCTGCAGAGTCAGAGGCAACTAGACTTGTACATCCTGCTAATATCTGATATTTAATTCAGAGGGATCTGCGGTGTTGCTACCTGACTTTAGAGTAGTTCCTTGCCTGAGACTTTCCAAACCACATATTTCCACTAAAATAATTTAGTTACTTTAATAGTTACCCATTTGGTTTGTGAACAGAATAAAGGGTCTGTATCTGTAATTTAGCCATACAACCTTGGCTGCATACTCATAATTAACTGGTTTCCTTTGTAGTAATTTTTATAAACTGCCCAAACTATGAGTAAAAAGTGCATATTTTATGTATTTTAAGAGGTCTTGTAATGTAGATTGTTGTAAAGCAGTTAGACAAACTACTATAATTACCCAGTCCAGTCATCAGCCTGATTATAAAGCCGAGGTTGGACATTAAAGAGAACTATCCATGAGAGAAATGCCTGCAAACCTCAATGATTTGAAGTTCTATTGAAAAAAGTGGTTAAAAATTCCTCCAAGACCGCGTGAGACTGATGACTCCAAACAGAAAACAATTACTTTAAGTTAGTTCTGTTAAAGGGGGCTCTACAAGATATCGACTCATGGGTCTAGTACATTTTTCACTCACCACTTCTGCATTTTAGTTTGATTTTTGTATCACCAATAATGGAATGGTGTGATATGTTGTTGTTTATGTGAAGTTGCATTTTCCTACTTTTAAGGCATTATGAGAACCAGAGGATTATCACATCCTGGCATGTAAAACATTCTCTTTTTTTACAACTTTATGTGCTGAGTTTGACAGGAAGGGTTCTGGCTCGAACTTCAGCTGGGGCCTTTCTGGAGTTTGTATCTTCTCTACATCTCTCTGTGGTGGCCCTGCGATGGACTGGAATCATGTCCAAGGTGTATCGTCCTGCACTGGACTAAGTGGATATAGCTGTCCCATGTCACGTCAGTTTGGTCCCACAGGACCACAGTCCTGCAGGTTTTCACTGTCTTCCTGCTCCAACACACCTGACTCTAATTAATGAGGACCAGATTGAGTAGCCACTGCAGGGGAAGATCCCAATATGAAACTCTCCTCTTAACAAACAGCTTCAGAATTGATGCTGCACTAAGGTTGCCAGGCATACATATGCCAAGACTGAAGTAGATCCAATAGCCGGGTGTCTATAGACATTTTTAGATAGATGCAGCTAGATATTCACTGAGATTATAATTGAGATGTAATGCAGAAAGTTTTCCCTTTCCAATAATGGGAATACCATTTAGAAATACATCTCTGACTCTGTTGGGATTCTTATTGGGATTAAAGGGCAGGGGAAAAAATCCATTAAATGACGGGACATTAAATTACATTTCATGTAGGTTTTCACAAGTGTAGGGCTAGTCTTTATTTAAGGTGTGTTTATGTGTGTGTATCATGAATAGTCAGTCTTAGGCAGTAAACCTCAGTCAGTCAGAATGCTCTCACTTGAAAGTATCAGATGTGTTCCTGATGGGCAAGCTAAAGCTACTGAGCTACTTCCCCATCACAAAGGCACATTTTTTGGTAATTTAAAACAGGACATTCAGCAGCTGAAAAAAAGCAAACACCTTTATGATGTATAAGTGTTGCAGTGTAAATATCTACAATATTGATATTGCTCAAACTGCTTTAAGTTTTTTTTTTTTTTGAGTTGTTATAGATGATGAATAATTCCCTCTTGTGGTGGCCCCCTTCTGAGCTTTTAGGATTTAGCTTTAGCTTGCATATCTAGAAGTTTCTAATTCACAAAACTAAAAAGCTCTGTCTGCTGTCTACTGCTGGTCAGACTACTCATAAGTACCACACATATCCATCCATCCATCCATCCATCCACACATAACCCCTTAAAAATACATGAACTGAAATCACTTCAGATTTTTTTACTGTTTCTTTATTTAACTTTTAAAAGCCACATATCAGCTAAGAAGTTAGGGTCTTTTTAATGGTTTCTTTTCTAGATGGATTTTCTGTCAGCGGGAATTTGAAATTCATAAACAGGGCAGACTCCTCTGCCCACATTAGCTTGGAGGGCAATTTAGTGCATGTTCTCACTTCCCATCCTGTGCGTCGTTAATGAAGCAGGATTGATAGCTCACCGACGGAAACACAGCTCCCCTCATCAGCGACCAGCCAGGGGAGGGACACCCTCCAATAAATAGTGCAGTAAACACACAATTAAGGGCCCACATATCACTGCTCCATTATTACATCCTACCAATTAAGCATCAGGGGCGACCTCCTCATTTGTATCGCGTTACGCCTGTAATCAGTAATTTAGTAATGATGTGCTGAGTCTCTGCTGCAGGCTCAATAACCAGTGAGATGGTGAAAGTGGGTGGTGTTGATGGTGGAGAGTTTATCTATGTCAAGTGCTGTAAAATTGTAAGGTGTTAAGTTTAGGCTGTCATGTCTTGAGCTTTTCTTTTGCACATGTAGCAACAGAAAGAATAACATCCACAGACTTTACTTTTTTAACGTCTTTCTATTATTTCTGTGCAATGTAACTGAATCATACACAGGCTCAGAGCTAGAATACTGAGTTAGTCTGACACTCAGTGTAATATGGATAATGTTTCAAGCTGCAGGCCTTTTTCATCAAGCTGATCGCAAGAACTGGAGGGAGTGTCAAAATGAGAGGTGCACTGCAGTGAATGAGCATGCATACATAATTATATTTAACACCATGAACCTGCACAAAACAAATGAACACCAACAGTACTTCTAATGTTTCCAGTTCACGGATGCGAGCATGCCAAGCATCAGCTGATGTCTTGTCTGTGTTCTGCAGATGTAGACTACTTATCTTTGACTGCCATCTAGTGAACCAGTTTGGCAACTGGCTAGCTGATGTACGGACAAGTAAGCTTTCATAGAGGTTCGTGGAGGTGGAAGTATCTTTTGTAACTCCTTGGTTTTTAGAAATCAAAGTATTTCCCCAAATATGGAGGTCGTTGCCAGTAAGGTGCTTTTTAAGAGAACTCTCATGAGTAACATGAATGCATAAAAGCTTGGAATGAAGGCTTTGTTTCAAACATGTTCATTTAATACAATTAAAATATAAATTAATTAACTAAATAAATAACTTCACACATTGAGTAACTGTTATTAATTATTTATTTGCTTCTTGTTACTATCTTATATCTTCTTAATACATTATTTACATACATGTATGCATATACATATACAAGAACATATATAAATATATATATATATTTACATACATATATCCATATCCACACACATACTGTATACATATGTATACAGATTATTTATTTATAATCTAAACTATTCACCCTTCACCATCAATATACATGCACATGCATGCGTATGTACACATATCTACATATATCAGCATACCCATGTCATGCCAACAAGAGAAAATAGACAAGCAAACAATGTGTAAGAAGACAATCAAACCCCCTCTTCCTCCATGTGCTCTGTGAAAATCATATCTATGTACTGTCTTTTTACTGGGTCATATTTGGATGTGCCAATCTATTAGTCCATACATAACTTCTCTCCACACATAGAGACAGAAAAACTTTTCAGTGCTACACAGAATTTCATTCCACCCCATAAATAATATATTTCATCTCCATCTCCACCACAAATACAAGTGTTGAATACTTCCAGGGATTTGTTTTTTTATTGTTTTATACATTATTTGTCCTGTTGAATTTAAATGCTTTAGATAGAATTCTGTCCTGATAAAGAACTCCGCTGCAACATCCAAGAAAACACACATGTTCACCTTCAGCAGTTGCACAGATGAATACACACAGAGACACTATGTTCCCAGGAGAATGAAGTTTCTTTTTAACAATGCTGCTGGCATTTATTAATCAAAGGTGTAGAAGTTTTTGTGAGTAGGCAAGAGGCTTCTTTAGGTTTTTTTTTCTTTTTTTTTTTCTTTAGGGATTAGAGTTTGTCTTCCAAGGAGAGATCACTAGGCATGAAGATGAGTTATACAGAATAATGCCACTCTCTTCATGAGCCTCTGGATCCACACTGCAAAGCCGAGATGGATATATAGGTTATCTTTATTCCCTCTACACTGGCTGGTCTCTTCATGTACTGTATTTTAGCTACAGTATGGCTATCATGTAAAACCAGGCTTTGGTAACTGTGCCTTTGTTGGTTATTCTCATGATTCCTCCAGTTTTACCAAATATTCACTGAAAATATATAGTGGAGACTTTAAAGGTCTTTTGTTTTGTGCAGAAAATTTATGGTTCAGATTCATATTACTGATTTTTCTCTCTGGTCATATTGTCCTGGAAAGTGGGATTAAACAGGAAATTACAGATGCTAATATGTAAAGACCTGCCTATCTCCAGACTTACCTGCCAGGGTGGCAATATTACCTGGCTCTGCTATTGGATCTGAAGATGCTTCTAAAATCTACTTCCTAAAAATATTCTATTTAACGATGAACCTTCTTTTGGTTTTGTTTTTCTTCACAATGTTCTTGTTTAAAAATATAAGCGTATAGCTAAATGAAAGTTGACTTAACTCAAAAACACTGTCATCATTTATTTATGGTGTAGCAGACAGCTCTCATGGGAATACAAACAAACACTGACAGTGACTGTGATTTGGTTCATGGATGAATAATCTGAAGAGCGTGAAAAATGTGCAAATTGACTGACAAGCCAAACTAACAGTTATCTAAGCTTATGAAATCCTCAGAGGAATATATAAATAATAGAACCATCAATAACATTTTTAACATCATACAGCTGTAAGTATTTACCTGCAACATTGCAATTAGGTGTTGTATGAAGTTTAATACTTCGGTAATTGTATTGTCAAATATGCATTTGTTCAGAGATCAGAAGATATTCATGAAAACATCAGTGGTTTCCATTTGACCAGTTCATGGCCATTCATCATGCACATGGTTGCACTACCTTAACCTGTAAATACTATGTAAATACTGTTAATATTATGCTTGTATTTATATCTATACTGATTCTATTTTCTATTTTTTCATTTTTATTTGCTTTTATATTTAATTATTCTTACTTTTTGAGCTAAAAGTACGATGAGAGCTAAATTCGCCGGAGTCAAATTCCATGTTTGTGCATACAGACTCTGATTCTGATTTAAAATAACTTGCTCCTGTAAAATAGACATCCCTGTAAGGGCTGTCTTCACCCTCATCCTCCGTCTGTCTCCTGCCTGCACACTTACTCCACTCAGCACAAATTATTTATTGACAAAATTTCGATCCAGCTTGGATTTTCTTCAGGTTTGCCCTGCCCTGTTCATACCCAGTATGTACAGGGCAGAGGTCAGAGGGGTTGCAGCCTTGTGGGATGAAAGTGACCCTACAGATAAACAGGTGTTAGTTTCTACATACACAGCATGCTAATACATTTCTGTTTGAATTTATTTATCATCTCGTCGGGTTTTTCATTATCTTTCCATTAGAAATAATATATGATGAACTGGAAGAAAAGTAGTCAAGACTTTGATGCTGGGTGTGGTTGTCATTCTTATTCAGGCAAAGAAGTAATGTTTAGTCTGTTGTCAAATATGATTATAAAGCAGATGAGTGCTATTTATACATAATTCCAATGACATAAAACAAACTACAATCAAAGAAAACTGGGATTAATCATTCAAATTAGTTAAATGGTTTGTGTGTGTATTGCCATTGAAGCAAACATAACAACAACTATTCACAACCCAGAGTTGTGGCCAGTGGACCAGTGTCTCAGTTTAACATCACAATAACAGTATAGCTAGGAAATATAAAGTCTAACCCTGACTTATTTCTGAGACAAAAAAAAACCAAATAAATTAGGGGAATCAGTTCATATACCATCAAATAAATTTGATTTAAAGTTCCTAATAATGACATTTGTTCCACTGTGGGACAAATATTTTCAATACCTTTTGTACCTTTTCAGTGTTAAGAATACCTCGTCCACTAGTAGTAATTCCTTATTCATAACCTCCATGTGTATTCATAACTACTCACTGAAAATAGTAAACGCAATATGTTTAATCAGAGCTTTTCAAGTAAGAAAACCTAAGTCAGGGGTCTCCAACTCTGGTCCTCGTGAGCTACTGTCCTGCAGGTTTTAGATGTCTCCTACTACAACACACCTCTGCACAAGCCTGTTAATGATTTGAGTCAGGTGTGTTGCATCATGGTAGAATCCAAAACCTGCAGGACAGTAGCTCTCGAGGACCAAAGTTGGAGATCCCTGACCTAAGTCAACAAGGAACATATCCAACAAATAACTGTGTTTGTGAGTCAACTGATGTTCAAAATAGTTTCTCCTTCAAGTTTTATCATTATGAGCATCTGAAATGTAGACTGACTAGGTGTCATGAGATACTCCTCAGTGTACTTCATCTGTGCTAACACCTGTACCAAAAGAGTATTCTTAGTTTTTAGGAGTCAGCTATGGTTACATGTTAAAGAAAATTCTGTTTTTCCCTTTTGACTGTGATTCCCAACGTGACTGACCACAACATTTCTGTGAAAATAATCTGCCTTGGGTGATATCAAATGCAGCCGTCTCCAGGATATTAACAGGGGGACCACCTCATAGGGAGATACCAGTGTAAGTTGGTTTTTCAAATATTCTGACAGGGATTTAAGAGGTAGTTAATAAGACCGAAGAACGATACTTGGTCATGGAAAATGTTTCATATTCAAGTGTGTGCAACTGATATTCTTCAGACTTTTCTCTGCAGGTGAGTGTGACTGGAAATGCAGCAACAGGGAATGTTCTCCTCCATCTGATAAGAAACCGCTTTTACTATCAACTTGCATGCTGACCATCCGTGCTGTAACGCTAGGGTGAATTATTTGCTGGTGAGATCTCTTCTTTTTCTGATATGTGGAGAGATTTCCTTCTTACAGGTAAAAAAATGCTGCCACACACCAGCAAATAGATCTGAAGAACAGCACAGGCGTACAAATTATCCACACTTACTGTTTTACATCTGACTTGTTACTATCTAGTTATCAGTCATTGAAGTGATTATTTAACAGCGATAACTGGGAAAACATGATAAGGGCAAAAAAAATGAGTCTGGAAATCTGGACAGGAGTTTGAGTCGGGTGTGATATGGAGGAAAGAGATATGAAAGGAAGAAGAAAATATCAAGTGAAAAATGGGCTTTATGGAAACACTCCTTTCCCAAACAAGTCATGCACTCAACAAATGACTCTTAATATAGAAATAAATATGCAGTTGTTAAGACAATATATGTATACATACTTACATTTGCAAAAGAGGGATAAGTGACCAATATGCCAACACTTCTATTTAGCATAAGTGAATTTACATGTGTTTGGTACACATCTGAGTTTAATATTAGCATTCGTCGCCCCCACAGCAAAAAAGTTCCCATCTCAAATCACAGGATCTTGTGGTTCCGCTTCGGAGAGACACATTAGATGGGTCTGGGAGCTGCTGGGTGGGGCAGTGGACTAGATCTGTCCTGTTTGGGTTTGGGAGCAACTCACTAATATGCTAAATCCAGCTGCCAAAGTAGGACTGAAGTGTGGTCATCAGACAAGCTGAAGGTTGAGAGCTCAGTTCCCCTGCATTCCAGTCTAATGATAAAATTCTCCTACAGCTTAACCTCGCATTGTTGGCCCCCATGAGACCCACCACAAAGAAATTTGGTAATGGATTTCTACTGGTGTTAGCATTTTAGTTTAGATGACGATGGTGATGACTATTAGTATTGATATTAATGATGATGGTTTCATTATTAGTATTGATTTGATAATTATTAAATATAGTGGCAATAGTGGATATTATATTATATTATATTATATTATATTATATTATATTATATTATATTATATTACATGGGTGTGGATGTTATGAACCCTCAAATTAAGAAAACAGTCAGCAGTCTCGAAGGGTAAAGCATCTCACATACATGGAAAGAATCTCCACAGTCAGTTCTTAGAGCTCTGAGTTATCTTTTACTTTCTTTTACTTAGAAATAAGTGTTTTTCTTTTCATTTACAAACAGCTCACCAATAGCAGGGTGGTTCACAGCAGCATCACCACAGTTAGTTTCAGCAGTTTCAGTTATTCAACCTGTGTCGCATCTCTAGCCAACACCCCTGTCACACCAACACACAGCACCTAAATAATTATCAGTTGAACCATCCTACAAAAAGATGGTGTCCCTCACATTTCTAAATAGAAATAAACTACTATTTACAACATAACTTCCCTGAAATTATTTACAAACTACATGCATTGTGACTAACTAAACTTAACACGTAACAGAAAAGCAAAAGTAACATTCACAGAAAACAAACTAATCAAAACCCCCATTCACTCCCATCCCTCTCTACTCTGACTCCTTGGTTCAGCCCAATCAGGTGATTATTGGACAATATATATGTATATATATATATATATATATATATATATATATATATATATTACAACGAGAGTTGTAAAAAGATTCCACATAAAACAAAGTTGCATTCAGCATAGCCTGGAGAAATCTAGCTTTATGGAAGGGAAATTTACACAGCACATACATTAACTTCCTTATTGTTACATTCAACATTTAGGAATAAGACTATATTTTCAGTGATAGTGATAAAAACTTTATGAGACTCCCAGATAAATAAAGACATTTTAGTCTAGAAGTTATTAGAATAGGGACATCCATAAAACAAATAAGAGAAAGATTCAGACTCTGTTTTGCAGAAGGAATATAAAGGGGACACATCAGGTCTAAGGTTGTTAATCAATTCATTACAGGGACAACATCTATATAAGATTTTAATATGTATTTCTTTAACTTTATTAGAGACAAAAAATCTACTAAATTCAGTCTTGACATGGTAACTGATGTCAGGAAAGATCACGCTCAAACGATTAAATGAGTTTAGATACTGACTATTAACAGAAGTAAAGACTGATCTAATATGATCAGTTGAGCGTTCCTCAAGAACCTGTCCACCAAGCCAGAGAGCAGGAATCATTCCTGAGAAAGGTGTGTACAGAACAGCTGCTTTGGTAAGAGACAACAGGCTAGTAGGTACACTTTCGAGTATTCTGGAGTGCACAGAGCGAGATATGTCTAATCCTTCTTGTTGTGTAAATTATTCATAGGTAGCTAGATCCCTGTTATTATTCAAAAGATCAAAAACAAACATAACACCTTGATCATACCAGTCTTTGAAAAATAGGATCTTCTTCTTGTAAACAACACACTGGTTATTCCATAAGAAACATGTGTGAGGAGAGAAGTTGTGTTTTAAAGCAAGTTTCCGTGTGTCCAGTGCTTGTTTATGGGAGCTGGCAAGCGTAACAGGCAGTTTACTTGAGACAGAGTTACATGACAGTAAGAATTTTAAATCACCACACTTCTTAAACAAAAATTTGGGAATAAAAAAATGGAGGGTTATTATGTGCTCGACAATGTTTTAACCAATTGATTTTGAATATACCAGTGATAGTTTGGAAGTCTACGACATTAAGACCACCCTCTGAATACTGTCCGATAAGTGTTGTCCTCTTTATACTCAGTTTTGTGTTTCTATGTAAATTTAAATAAGAGTGAATCAATAGCTGCACTAGTTTTGCGATTTACATATAAAGATAAAGCTGGGTACACTAATCTAAATAAACCTTCTGCCTTAGAAAGTAAAATTCTACCTATCATAGTAAGATCTCTCTGTAACCAACAGTTAAAGATAGATACTGACTTTTCAAACTTTGGCTTAAAATTTTGACATATCCTCTCACCAACAGATTTGCTTGATGTGATGCCCAAGTATTTTACCTCTTTTTTACTAATATTTGTATAAAGTGTACTCATGATGTTCCTGAAGTTTTCTTTGAACCCGAAATAAAAAAAAAATTCATAAAACCCGATTATGTTACAGAAATAATTTCCTCTAAACAGAATTTTAATCTGTAGGCGTACAGTGCTGCAATTATTTTGTAGTCTGAGTTTAGCAACATTATAGGACGCCAAATATTCAGATAAAAAAGATCGTTGCCAGGTTTAGGAATTAAACATTTTAAAGTAAGTTCTTTGTTTTGGATATAATCAACAAACGCTTCCAATAACACGTTTTAAATTTTCCCCAAAAGTTACAGAAAATTCGTAAGGCAGAAGAAGTCCAAATCTGCATCTGTTTCTTTTAAGCTTGAATTTTTAAGCTTGATCATGTTTTAATACTGTTTTTATCCCATGTTCTTTATTTTTACTTTTGTTTTTAATTAAATCCGGGTTAAAAACATTTCTTTTCTCATGCATGGTAACTTTTTAACTGATCTTGCTTTTAATAATTTTAATGTAATTTATGATTTTACTTTGCACAAAGAACGTTGCTTTTTTTGGCGCTTACCAAAGCTTTAGCAAACCGCATATTTTACACCGATTTTTATCATAAAATATGTTCTGTTTGTTTGTTTTGTTTTTTTGTCTGTTTGTTTGTTTTTTGTTGTTGTTTTATTTATTTTATTTATTTATTTATTTTTTCTATTTTTCAGGTTTAATACAAACGCGCCATTACAGTGGCGAATTTTGGCCCTCTTGGTTTGCCATAGGGGACAGCATGGCGGACATGCATGTGTATCCTCAAAACAAATTGCATCGATTGTCTAGTTAACCCGCCGCCCGAAACATCATAGCCGCGCGTGAAGTCGGGACTGTGGTGCCCGAAAAGACACCAGAATGGACGAAGAAAACAAACTTCAGTTTCCGTCAATGCCCGCGACCAAGGAGGAGCTTCCGGTGAGACCATAGCAGCCTGCCCACATCTCCACTGTACATGACCAGCTAATCTGAGCTAACCTCCCCCCTCCAGCTTTATTGTTTGTCAGCAAAAATACACACCGAAAGGGACATTCCGTGTGAAATCATATTGATATTACAATTTTAAAAGCTGTGTTCAATACTCTGTTTTTAAATGCGTAATTATTTATATTCCTCGACAGAGAAGCCTCCTAGCATTAGCCACGTATGCACATTGAGTAAAGTTGTGTTTGCTTCTCTTCCGTTTTAACTAAAAATTCATCCCCACTTTTAAATTCTGTTACAGGACTGGGCTTATCCAATGCGACGAGAAATGCAGGTGTGTGAGACTACTCGAATGTCTGTAGTTTGAACCATAATCTTTAAAACTTATGTAAAGCTTAACCTGACTAAAGTTATTTTACATGTATGCAATTATTACTGCCAAACTTTAAACTTTACTGTCGCATTTAGAACAAAACTGCATAGACTAAATTAGAAAGCCTCTTTTTAAAATGTTGAAATGATGCTTTTAATGTTGTGCTGCTGTGTATTCATATTCAGGAGATTTTACCAGGACTGTTTTTAGGTCCCTACTCTGCTGCAATGAAAAGCAAGGTAATCCTTGTTGGAGTTACCTGGGTCTTTATCTTAGCAAAACAATTAAAAGAAAAAAACAAACACAGTATTTTATATTTAGGGCTCATTTTACTTCTTTTTCTTTATCTAGCTGCCAATTCTTGAGAGACACGGCATAACGCATATTGTGTGTGTCCGCCAAGATATTGAAGCCAACTTCATCAAACCTAATTTCCCTCATACATTTAGGTAAGAATTGCTGGGTTATCTGCTGTTGCTGTTAAGTCAGTGAGCCTTATTTCACAGGTTTATCCTTGCAGGTACCTTGTGTTAGATATTGCTGACAATCCAGTGGAAAATCTAATCCGCTTTTTTCCTATGGTGAGTTACAAACTTAATTTTTTTTTCTACTTTCTAGTCTTTTTTGTCTTTTTATTGACAAAGAATGGCTCTATCTTTACACTCAGTGTAATATTTTTCATCTCACCACAGACTAAAGAATTTATTGATAGCTGCTTAGCAACAGAAGGTAAGGATGTGTGCAGTTCTTAATTATCTTGCTTTTAGCCTTGAGTGTTTAGTCAGCAGATCCTGTCTTGTTCTTCTAGGAAAGGTACTAGTTCATGGCAATGCAGGGATATCAAGAAGGTGAGTTGTGTTTTTGTGTTGTTATTGAATCATTTCATAATTTTATTTCATGCCATTACCAGATTTCCTGTTTTGTCTTATTTTATTTGTTCTTTCAGTGCTGCCTTAGTGATTGCATACCTTATGGAAACATTTGGGATGAAATACAGGTGATTTTTCTTGTTTCCTTTTTCCCCTCAATACAAAACAAGTCAAAAAAATTTTTTTCATAAACAGTATTAGTAGACGACTGTAGTTATTAGAGATGCAGCATTTCGGTTTATTTAACCACTCTATAATTAAGCATGACTTTATGAGCAACAGAATAATTGTTTTTGTGGATTATCAGTAGGCTGTGTTTATAACTCTGTGTAGGGATGCATTCAGCCACGTCCAGGAGAGGAGGTTTTGCATCAACCCCAATGTTGGCTTTGTGCATCAACTCCAGGTAAATCTTGGCTTTAGAGATGCCGTGCAGGAGCTCTGACAGTTCAGTCAATAAGTGAACACATTGAGCTGATGCATGCTATATACTATGCTGAGGTGTCATTATTCTACATCTCCTCAAAATCCTTGACATTTTTTATTATAGATCTGTGCCAACAAGTGTTGCAAAATAAATCTGCCTCTTGTATATCCTTTACAAAAAAAAAAAAAAGATTGTGACAGTATGGATGTGTAATATGTATATGTAAGGGTAATGTGGTCTGAAACCATGACAAGAAAACTTTGGTGTTTTCAGTCTTGACAGATCAGCTTGTGTGAAAATGCAAAAATAGCATTCCCTTAATCTTTAGCATGCATGGACCACCTCTGCTGTAGTCCAGAAGAGTAAGCTGTTTTCACACATGCACACCAAACAATGAAATCTACTTTAAAATCAGTTGTTTTCACACATGCAGTGTATAACCACAGACTCCCCCCCCCCAGATGCAATCTGCCAACTTATAATACTCCCGAGTCGAACCCAAGTACAAACATAGGATGTAAAAAGCATATATTACGGATGTCTCTGTTTTGTATACAGCACTGTTTTATTGTGTTGATATCAGCACCACATGCATTTAGTAAGTAACATATGAGCCCATAGGAATGTGTAGTACCTGCTTAGCTTGTACACTTGCTTCACGTGAACTCTCTCAGGCACTACCTGCAGCATGTGTACTGGCTCCCACCCCACCATATTTAGCCATTATTACCAGCGAGTTGGCTGGCAAACGGTAAAAGAAATTCAGATGTGTTCATGCAAATATTTGTTTTCATATGCACCCTCTCTGGAAAATGTCCGTGAAATTTCATGGCTGCAGTTCATGTGTAAGAACAACTTTGGAAAAAGCCACTTAATTTGTACAACTAGTTCTCTGCAAAGAGTCTTTTATGTAGAGCAAGTCATGAGACAGTAGTGTTTGTGGGCTTATCATGAGGAAGAGTTGAAACTAAAGAATACTTGATGTTAAATTAATACAGTTCATTTAAAAGGGTTCATTCAGATCCATATGCCTATGGTATTTTAGCGATGGCAGCTTCCTGGTTGGGGACTTAAATTAGTGATGATAGCCTGTGTAGAGGTTTTAACCCCTTTGATATCATAAAATATGAAAAACTTCTCATGCACTAGAGATACTGCACCCATTTAGTGTGTTTGGAATGACAAAGCTCAGGCTGTCCAGCCAAATGATCAGACTGTCATTGATGTTATTCCATGGTGGATATAATGTAATGAAGTTTGTCTGAGTGGGGGTGTTTTTGTTTACAGGAATATGAAGCAATCTATCTTGCCAAATTGACCATTAAAATGATGTCACCAATGCAGCTGGGCAGGTCGTTCTCTCTACAAGCTGGAATGCCAGGTTTGCACATAATCCACTCACACACGTCCCCTCAAATCTTTATAATATGGAGCAGTGCAGGTGTTTGAGATTATTTCTCAGTGGGACTAACAGGAGAATCAAACACCACTTATTAATGTTTACAGGAGAATTTAAAACGCGGTTGCCAGAGATCGACCCACTTGATTATCACATCCAGAAAATTCTCATTTAAAATAATGTAAAATCTTTTCATTGCCGAGATGGTAGAATTTACAAGTAAACGCTCTGGATCACGAAGGTGTGTCGTTTACAGTATGTGCTGAACATCTCCGTTTCTTTTGCAGGAAGCCGCAAACGCAGCCTGGAGGAAGATGAAGATTTTGGGGCAATGCAGGTCACAACAGCACGAAATGGATGAGTTTTGCTGATATTAAGATGTGTGGCAAAGTGCACTCTTCTTTTTCTTTTTTTTTTTTTCTTCTTCCCTTTTTTTTTTATTTTACATTTTTAATGGGATTAAAAATGTAAATATTTGAACTTTTTCTAAGGGGAAGGAAAATGGTGGGAGGGTAACCACTCATGTCTGAGACATGAAGTACTGATGGACATGGGGCAAATTTGATAACTCCATTTTTGTTTTTTGTTTTTTTCTCTCCTTGAGCTGAATGCACTGATGGAAGATTTTTTGCAGTTTTATAGTATTTAAAGCATTTTGCATTTGCAGCGGGACAGTATTGCAATAATGCACTTTCGATACTTGAATTAGTGTAGATGACCAGAAGGGCGATGCTGGCAAAAGGGAACGTAGGCAGAACCATGCCCAGCTGAAGACATCAGAAGAGGAATAGTTATGCCTTTCTTTTGAAAGTAATGGAATAATGAACTAATATCAGGCTTAACGTGGGACAGTCAGGAATGGAAAATTAATAACTCACTGCTTAATAAAAATAAGTCCTGAGTACTGTTCAGCTTTGTGTAAATGCTGTATTCTCTCTCTCTCTTTTTCTCTCTCTCTCTCTATATATGTATCTATAGATAGATAGATAGATAGATAGATAGATAGATAGATACAGTGCATCTGGAAAGTATTCACAGCGCTTCACTTTTCCCACATTTTATTATGTTACAGCTTCATTCCAAATTATATTAAATTAAGCTCTTACCTCAGAATTCTACACACAATATCTCATTATGACAAGGTGAAAAAAGTTTTTTTCTTAAGTTTTTGAATTTATAAAAAATGGAAAACGAAGAAATCACATTTACATAAGTATTCACAGCCTTTGCTTGATACTTTGTTGATCCACCTTTGGCAGCAGTTACAGCCTCCAGTCTTTTTGAATATGATGCTACAAGCTTAGCACACCTATCTTTAGGCAGTTTCACCCATTCTTCTTTGCAGTACTTCTCAAGCTCCTTCAGGTTGGATAGGAGACGTCTATGCACAGCCATTTTCAGATCTCTCCAGAGATGTTCAATCGGATTCAAGTCTGGACTCTGGCTGGGCCACTCCAGGACATTCACAGAGTGGTTCTGAAGCCACTCCTTTGAGATCTTGGCTGTGTGCTTTGGGTCATTGTCCTGCTGAAAAATAAACCGTCGCCCCAGTCTGAGATCTCGAGCGCTCTGGAACAAGTTTTCATCCAGGATGTCTCTGTATATTTCTGCAGTCATCTTTCCTTCTATCCTGACTAGTCTGCCAGTTCCTGCTGCTGAAAATATGGCCCCATCCCCATAGCATGATGCTGCCACCACCATGCTTCACTGTAGGGATGGTATTGGCCTGGTGATGAGTGGTGCCTGGTTTCCTCCAAACATGATGCTTGGCATTCACACCAAACAGTTCAAGCTTTGTCTCATCAGACCAGAGAATTTTGTTTCTCATGGTCTGAGAGTCATTCAGGTGCCTTTTGGCAAACTCAAGACGGGCTGCCATGTGCCTTTTACTAAGGAGTGGCTTTCGTCTTGCCACTCTACCATACAGTCCTGATTGGTGGATTGCTGCAGAGATGGTGGTCCTTCTGGAAGGTTCTCCTCTCTCCACAGAGGAACGCTGGAGCTCTGCCAGAGTGACCATCGGGTTCTTGGTCACCTCCCTGACTAAGGCCCTTCTCCCCCGATTGCTCAGTGTAGACGGCCGGCCAGCTCTAGGAAGACTCCTGGTGGTTCCAAACGTCTTCCATTTACGAATGGTGGAGGCCACTGTGCTCATTGGGACCTTCAAAGCAGCAGAAATTTTTCTGTATCCTTCCCCAGATTTGTGCCTCAAGACAATCCTGTCTCAGAGGTCTACAGACAATTCCTTCGACTTCATGCTTGGTGTTTGTGCTCTGACAGTCATGGTCAACTGTGGGACCTTATATAGACAGGTGTGTGCCTTTCCAAATCATGTCCAATCATCTGAATTTACCACAGGTGGACTCCAATTAAGCTGTAGAAACATCTCAAGGCTTATCAGTGGGAACAGGATGCACCTAAGCTCAATTTTGAGCTCCATGGCAAAGGTTGTGAATACTTATGTAAATGTGATTTCTTTGTTTTCCATTTTTAATGAATTCAAAAAATCTCAAAAAATACTTTTTTCACCTTGTCATAATGAAGTATTGTGTGTAGAATTTTGAGGTAAGAGCTTAATTTAATATAATTTGGAATGAAGCTGTAACATAATAAAATGTGGAAAAAGTGAAGCGCTGTGAATACTTTACGGATGCACTGTATATATATATATATATATCTATATATATATATAGATAGATATATCTATATAGATATATCTAGATATAGATATATAACTATATATATCTATATATATATATATTATTAACTATATATATATATATATATACTTTTTTGACTGGTGTCACTTTTTGTAAGGAACATACAGGAAACAAATCTTTGGGATTTTAAACTTCAGAGTGTCTTGGAGGTAATGGCGCTAATACGTTCTATCATGTCGCTGTTAAATAGTGTAATAATGGGATGCTTATTTTGTAAAAAATGACAAGCAGATCATAGAATATTTTATTTGGATTATTATTTAGAAATAAATTACATTAAATATGTTCCCCTTTTAATTATAAAACTCAACTACAAAGGTTTAAATAAAAGTTAATTTACAAAAATCATTTGTACCGATTTCAAAATGTTTCAATTCTCTAATTCCAGCAGTTTACCAAAATACAAAACTTGAAAAGACCTCTATTTCCCACAACCTCTTTAAATTATTTAATTCATTGGAAATCTTCTACCAGCCTTCATTGTAATGCTTCCTGACATGTTATACTTCAAACTTCGTTCCATTTATCCAGCAACATAGATAAGAAACGGAGCACTTTGTGCTGATAAGGTATGTGAAACCCAAATAAAACCATATTTTCAAGTTTCCTAAATGTCCTTTGGTGACAGAACTCTAAGTCTAAATTCTTTCAGCAGATCTGATTTGTACTGATCCTGACGAGCACTTGATTATTTTTATTATGTAGTTGGTAGTAAAAGTAGATTTGGTACCTTCATTTCCTGCACACCTGCAGTTACAGTAGTGTTAAGGTCACATCCCCCCACGGTTTGTAGACAACTTTTGAAATATAACAAAATAAGACATATTTACAGTAACTGAAATTTCTTAAGATGAATGATGATCGCAGACATCTACCCTGGAGAAGTAGCCACAGCTACCAAAGGGGCAAATTCTTGCGTGAAATTGAGCATCACCGTACAAATGCAGATGTTCTGATATTAGGATGTGTGCTCAGAGACGATCCAACTGTGCCAAAACAACAAACTCATTCCTGGGCAGCTCCCCCCAGCGGTTAAGATTCTCTTTTTAAGTGCTGAAATCAGTAGATGTATAAATGGTCCATATCCCCAAAACCTGGGGTTTACAGCTTCACTTGTCCTCAGTCGAAGAATCTGCACTGCATGTACGTGTCGTCTGCAGCAGCGTAGCCAAACTTTTGGTAGAAACCCACATTTTTGGGTGCACATTCCAGAGTGATTTTGTAGCAATTCAGTTTTTTGCTGAGAAGAGTAAGAGTTGAAACTAATCTATAGGGAGAAAGAAGAGAGGGAAGGAATAATTTAATAAAAAAAAAGAAGAAATCACAAAAATATTTCCTAAATAAGTTATTTTCATGTCTGTTGGCAACAGTTGTAAGAGTAAAACAAATTCTCATGCTGACGCAGGCCTACTCACAGTTTCCCCAGCTGCTTCCCTCTGCACACATCTGTGACAACTACCTCCTCCACACGGCCCCTCTACAAACAAAATGAAATGCCATGCTTTCATTTCACTAATATTAATGTCAATATAAATCATATGTTGTCTAGGCTTTAAGAAAAACATGTAAATAACTTTCATTTATGGTAGTCCACATTAATCATTAACCTAATATGCAATATATTAATGATTCATTTATTTATAGGATTGGTGATAAGGAGGAAATGTAGAGAGATAAAAGCTCATTTTTAATTAAACTGCTTGTACCTTTGCACAGGCGTGAATGAATTTGTGTTCAGTGATCAGTGTGGCCGTAGCAACAATCTCTCCCAGATTCGTATCCTCCACCACGACAACGTAGTAGTCTCCCGTCATCTTCATATGTTCAAACTTCTCTGAAGTTAACAGAAAATATGACCGTGTGTTTTCTTATTTTATGTCGTGTTATAATTTACCAAGTTGTTTGTGCTTTAAGTGCTTGTTTTTTTTAACATCTTCTGAAATGCTTGAATAAAGTACATTTGTTATGACAGACCAGAAGTGCCACAGTACAGGGGTTCTGTGCTGTGTTTGAGATTTGTTGTTTTGCAGTTCTCCAGGATGACTGGAGGTGGTTTCAAACTTTTCAGCTAATTCCTAGACAGCGCTCAATAAAAGGACCCATCTTCACTTGATAGTAGGTTTCTCTCTCCTCTACTGTATGACCTCATTATACGTGTGTGTATAGTTTGCTTCAGACAAGCAGACTGTTTCCATGCCAATATCTTGTGTGGGATTACATTATTATTACATTTTGTTATATAACTCAACAATCATTGAATAAATGATGTCTTAAGTAATTTTATTCCATCATTCATAATGACTTTACTTGCTATGGGTTCAGAGCCAAGCAAAGATAACTGGGGCAAGATTCCCCGATTTAAGAACTGTGTAAATGGTAAATATTATTTAAAATAATAATAATAATTTGACTGTTTTATTAAAGTAGCATCAAGTGTGGCTTACTGGCAAACTGCTCTGGTGTGACATTGCCGGTTTTGGTGAGTTGAGATAAAACCTTGAAGAATCCTGGGAAACAAAGAAAACGAGAGAGACGGTGAACATGACTAAATGTCATTACACTTTTGGGTTTAGATGTATTTAGCTTGAATTTCTAAAAGGAGCTACACTGCCACATTAAATTAAGTTTTCAGATGTATATGTAAATGTAGGCCTGGAAAATGTCCAGTCTAACCTCTATTGAAATCTGCCAAGCACAGCGGCCGGAGCATGAGGCCTTCTCCTGGACTGGATGGTGAGATGGGGGGAGAGAAGGAGACAGTGTTGCTACTCCAGTCTAACTCCTGTAGCAGAGAGGGCTCAAAAAGTGGAGTCTCGTCCAGCAGCATTCCACAGTCTCTCACTGGGAAAAAAAAACACATACACACACATGATCAGCAAGGTGAGTCTGTAAATACACACCCACAAAAAGTATATATTAAAAATACAAAACGATTACACACAAACTCTCTTGTAAATCTAAGACGTGTGTGTGTGTGTGTTAATGCAATCAGTCTGAATAGGAAGTATGTTTGCTCAGAGTTACACAGAACTTTGACCTGACAAATAAAAGTCAATTTGGTAATCCAGCAGGTGATAAACCAGTTAGGAGATATTAGGCATGAGCACACCCACAATGGAATTCGCATTATTTTACGCTACAGTATGACGTACGTTCCTCAGCATTCATTCATGACTTTTTTCTTCCAGGATATGGTCAAGACTCATCCGGGATGTCTTATAAGTTAGGGAACCATCCCACACATGCCGACTAACAGAGCAAAAGCCGTTTTGATACTATTGGTGCTAATAATCCTGGTTTTAACACCTCTTTTATCTGGATTACATGGTAGCAAATCAAAATTTTACAATTACTTGAATCACTTCCCGATCGGCAAGCCAAACGCATACGAGTATGGTGTGAGTTGTTTTACTGAATGCCAAGAAGAAAAGTCTTTCACTGCGGTAATGTACACTAACCAAACTGCTCATACTGGAGTAACACTGACATGGCAGAGTTGCTCAGCCAACATCTTCACTGTAAGCCTTCAGTGTAACCGTCTAAACGACAATAAACCGGTAAAGTTAAAAAGAAAAAAGAAAAAAAACCATACACTTTGTTTGTTTTTCCCGTGAAACACCTACATGAAGGCAAATCCACACGTTTACATACCCATCCAAGCTAGTGTTAAAACTCTAACTTAATACTTAATGTTAAACTTAACGTTACTATCTTGGTGCGCTAGCTGAGCGGGTAGCGATTAAGTTACTACTTACCAGTAAAACAAGGAGAACAAAAAAACAAACAAACGCGACAGCCAAATTCCTAGACTGATATCACACACACACGATCATACCCAGACAGTTCCGGTAGATTTGAATGAGGCTGAGCTACATTATTACGTTGAACATGAACGTGGGTGTTTCAGCCGCTGCTTCCACTTGACAGACGCTCCTTTGTATGACGTGGCAAATGCTGCCCCGTGGCGCAGTCGAATGACGTCAAGGACATATGCACAATAATACGGCATTAAGCAGGGAAAAATCGACATCTACTCCTGATAAACACTTGCTTTTACCTTTCCTTTTGGCAATAAATTTCTCCACCCATTATGTATTTAACATACTTTAACTTTTATCCCAAAATTAAAAAAAAAAAAAAAAACATTGATCGTCTGTCAGTGATTAATAACAATTATTATTATTAATTGGGTTCGTTTCAAACATTTTTCACCGTAATATAAATATTAAAACCCAATCAGTTACAATTTTTACAAACATTATTTAACCCAGTTAAAACCAACCAACCGTTCACTTGTGTTCATCTACTGAGCTCTCTTGCCAGGACCAAGATGGTGGACGCATTGACGCGTCACCGCAGCGGGCTGAAGCGGTCGATGCGCCGTCTATGTATATCATCTATGATATGCATGCTCTCAATCTAATGCAAAATTAAAGAATTTCATTCAGTTAACTACGATGGGTGATTGCAATAATCCTGTTCAGTTGTTACATTGTTAAATTAATTCTTTGACTTCACCCACATTTGTTGAATATATAAACTCAAAGGTCAAGTTCCATGTTGTTAGTATTTACTGATTAGCTGTGATGTATTCTTCTCAAAGAGGAAAATAACTAATTTATTATCAAGCAAAATAAACAACACTGTTTGTTAAAAAGCTGTAGAAGCTCTGTTTATTAAGTTTATTGTATTAACATATTTTACAAAAACTAGATTTACAGAAATTATCGTTAACTGAACCATTCTTGATTTAGGCACAAAATACAGGAACGTTCAGTAAAAAAAGAAAAAAAATAGAAAAAAAGGAAAAGAAAAACAGCTTCAATAAAATTATGGTTGTGAGAGGTAACCCATGACTAGGAAAATATATAATGGATTTTAACATTGCTAGGAAAATTAATTAAAAAGTGAAAACAACTATTTATAATCTTTTATACATTTTTTGAAAAAATGAAACTGAAAACCTAAACCTTTATCTTCTTACTGCAGCTCCAAACCTAGAAAGCCATAAAATAATAAAATAAATCACACTTCAACTTTTAGTGGAAATTTATGGGCTTGTCTTTGGGATTGAGTAGAAGGAAAAAAAAATCATTTATCTACAATTCATGCATTTTTCACAGAAACTGCCTTTTTGCACTTAAATGGCAGAAATCAAACCATCGTAATACAGCCTTAACTTGCATTCACTGATATGTTTCAGTCAGCTAAAAGTTGGTGTTAAATCAAATCTGAGTTCCCCTATAAAGTTTCAAAAGGCCATGTCATGCTGTCTAGTAATGTATGTGGCTATAATAACGTCTGAGCAGAGGGTGATGACATTCCCTGCTGCTGCTTTTGTTTTTTTCCTTCATCAATTAGTACATAGACAAAGGCTGCACAAATACTCTAAAAAATTCTGTGTATAGGTTTTCAGTCATTCAGGTTGTAGAATACAAAGGAGCACAGTCAAAGCCAACTGGATTTGCTATAAGGTCTTGAAATTGTTTTGATTCAGAAGCAAGTCTTCAGCATTTCCAGTGGAAGAAGAGCTTCACCTATAAAACAAATGTAGACTTTTGTATGGGTAGTAAGACATACTTAAAGTAGATACAGCAAATCCAACTGCCACATACTTAATTATTCTACAAACTGTATTAAAATGACCAAGACCCCAAAGAAAAAAAAAAAAAAAATCAACAACCTATCAACAAAGGGTCATTTTGAAAATATGTTAAGGATAACACCCAATGTACACAATGTAATCCATCGCCATTTGTTATACGAGTCTCTCAGGGCACCACTATTGGAAAACAAAAATTTACAAATCAACTTCCCCGTTTTTAAATAAAACACAAACTGTTTGCAATGGGTGATATTACACACTAAATACAGAACAGCCCATGCGGGTCGAAAACACTTTGTTTGCAGCATTATTTTCATAAAAACATTCATAGTTGACAGAAAGGCTGACCAATACTAAAGTGACATTCTCTTACTCTGAGGTAAGAAACGAAAACATGTTGCTACTTCATTCACAGTGGAAACTCATAAAATAACACACAGATCAATCAAATGAGTTTCTTCATCAAGAATATGAAGCTTTATATCATGATCAAAGCAAGTGACCAAACATCTATTCAAAAGAAAAGAAAAACTAATGTAATAGCTTCATCTAGAGGTGAAAGCCTTGCAAAGTTCTCATCTCTAGATGAAAACTTTGCAAGCCTTTCTCATAAAATATGCTCTTGTATTTGTCTTCTGAATGCAAAGCATGCACATTTTTGACAGCAAGTCTGAATCATGACACATACTGGTAGGCTGGTGCTTGTAATGTGTGGCACATGAACAAAAGACAATGCAATCTTGCATGTCTTAAGTTGTAACCATCACTTTATATAAAGCTCCATATACTCAGAGTGGAATCAGTGATGCTGAGGCTACTTTCAATAGTCTCACCTTTCTTTAGGCAGCCCAAAAACAGTCTAAAGGCCATGTCTGCAATGCTTTTTAATTATGGTTTTGAGGAGGTGATGACCATTAACTACGCCGAATGGGGGAAGGTTGAAGTAGCTCCGTCGTTGCCTCTTGTGATGATAAGGTGATACACTCTCCTGCTAAAACCGACCTGTAAATCAGGGTGCAGGATCTTGTTGGTTTTGCATGCGTCTTTCTGCGGCCGCTGCCATGGTTCTACGTCTCACCACAGTGGAGTCCAGTTCTGGGACAGATTCCCCCTCCAGTCTGGGCAAATCTTCCTCCTGATCCTCTGAACTCTTGATTAGATATTTTCTATAAGAAGGCAGAGAACAAGGGAGGATACAGTTATGGGAACAGAAAAGTCTAAATGTAGAGGAAAAAATAAAAAAAAATGGAGAAAAACAAACAAGAGTCCCTGCAGTTATCAACCCATACAGTATGTAAAAGCAGGTTTGTCAACGTAAAACGAGTTAAATCTCCATATCCGACATCTTCAGCTACTGAGTGAGCAAGCACTCTACTTTCATCATTTTTACTACTGAGCTTGGTGCACAATCTAGTCTGGCTGCACATGCAACCTTGAAAATCCTTTGAAAATAGCATTTATTTCAACTCTACTTTTATCTCTTCCTGCAAAGCTGAAGATGTGAACAGTTTCAACCTGCGTGCTTGCTGAAGCAACTCTTCTTTTCTCTGCTTTAGCATCTTCTGTCTCTCCTCCGCTGATTTAGAGAAACGACCACCTCTGACCTCCAAGTTATCCGACTCGCTGAGGTTCTGTTCAGCTGTTCCACTGGGACCTGCCTGCTCGTCTGGTGCAGGGCTCACCTGTATAGGGGCACGCTCTATGGCCTGAGTAGAAAACACAAACATGAAGCAGTTTGCTGCATTCTGCCATTATGGAAATTTACCAAAAAAAAAAAAAAAGAAACACTGACAGAAGTGCTGGAGAAAACAAAAGATGAGTGTTAACAACAGCTGCTCTGCTAATGTTTCCCATCAGTTTTCTGACCTGTGTGGGGAAAGGCACCTGGATGCGTCCCTCCAGAATGTTGTCTGTGGTGACCTCCACAGAGCGGGTCAGTTGCAGGTCCTGCATGACCAGATAGGAGGGTACCTGAGGAAACATCTCCTGAATCTGATGGGACTGTTCACCAGAAGGTGCATCAAAAAAGCAAAAATGATATGAGTTAGAAAAACAGAATGTGAAAAACATTATCAGCTGAAGTTAATCTTTGAAAACAAAAGGTCCTCAACATAAAGTATTACTTTTTTTGTTTGTTTGTTTTTTTGTTGTTGTTTTTTTACAAATAAACCTACATTTCCAACACTTACAAATTTAAATATATTCAGCTAATCTAAAATTTAGATACCATGTGTCTGCAAGTAATGATGGCAAACATTTGTGCCATAGTATAAAGACAATAAGACTGCCCAATATATTTCACTGACAACTAGACATTATCTCTCATGATACTGAAATGAACTCACCATGGCCATAAGCTGGGAATTGTTGGCCTGAGCGATGCCCAAAATATTAGTAGTATGCATTACCTCCACTGAGAAACTGGGCAGCCAGCTGGCAATGCGAGATCCTGTAAGAAGAACATGTGTCTTTTCCTCCCCATTTATCAGCATTACATCACTCCACCAATCATCATTGTATCTGTATCCAGCAGACTAACCATCAAAGTGGAAGAAGTGGTTATGTTGGTTGATGTGTGGCCTTGCTTCTGGAGCAGCTCCAACTGGACCAATATTGTCTTCCAAACCTCCTCCCTGCTGCTGGTTTCTCACTTGGCCCCCGTCCCCATTAATGTTCAGGGAGGTTCGACATGTCGGACAGGACGTGTCCTGTTCGAGCCATGATCGCAAACAAGAGCTGCAAATGCACACGCCCAGAATAAAGTCAATAAAAGTGAAGTAGTTTCTAGATACACACAAAGTAACTTTGAAAATCATTCAACCAACACCTTAAAGGCAGATTAATATTTTAGAAATAAGGCTGTATTTAAGTCACAGGTCAAAGATTAAACAATTCCAGCATGGACACAATAATACAATGTAGCAGCTGCTCCTTTACTTGTGGAAGAGATGACCACAGGGTAATTTGCGTGCTGTCAGCATAGCATCCCAGCAGATGGCACAATCATCATCATTGGCTGCCAGCTCCTCTGCAGTAGCAACAGCAAATCTGCAAAAAAAATAACCAATAAAAAAATGTCAGTACATATCTGTAGAACACATCATCAATGTGACATAAAGCAGTCATTAGGGAGAAAAAATGTTCCACAAACAGAGCCACATAAACACAAGGCAAGGCACTTTATTTGTATAGCACATTTCATGTACAGAACAATTCAAAGTGCTTTACATAAAACAAAGGCATTACAGATATTTAGAAATAGTAAAAGGCATCAACACATAATCACAATAAAATAATAAATTACATTAAAATGATTAAAAGCAAGATAAGTTAAAAAAAAAAAAGTTAACATGCAGATTTCATGCATAGGCGCATGAGAAAAGAAATGTTTTTAACCTGGATTTAAAAATGTCTACATTTGGTGAAAGTTTAATCTCCACTGGCAGTTTGTTCCACTTGTTTGCAGCATAACAGCTAAATGCTGCTTGTTTAGTCTGGACTCTGGTCTGGACTAGTTGACCAGAGTCTTTGGACCTAAGAGCTCTGCTAGGTTTATATTATCTGAACATATCACAGATGTATTCTGGGCCTAAACCATTCTGGGATTTGTAAACAAGCAGAAGGGTTTTAAAATCTATTCTGTGACTGACTGGAAGCCAGTGTAAAGATTTCATGTGTTCAGATCTCTTAGTCCTGGTTAAAACTCTAGCAGCAGCATTCTGGATGAGCTGCAGATGTTTAATGCTCTTTTTAGGAAGTCCTGTTAAAAGACCATTACAGTAATTCAGCCTACTGGAGATGAATGCATGGATGAGTTTCTCTTGGTCTTTCAGGGAGACTAAACTTTTAATTCTGTTGATGTTTCTGAGCTGGTAAAAAGCTGTCTTAGTGACAGCTTTGATGTAGCTGCTGAAAGTCAGGTCAGAGTCTATCAACACTCCAAGGTTACGAACTTGGTCGGTGGTTTTAAGAGCCCGAGTCTCCAGGTGTTTGCCAATGCTGACCCTCTTCTCTTTGCTACCAAACAGAATAATCTCAGTTTTGTCTTCATTTATTTGTAGAAAATTCTCCCTCATCCAGGTGTTTATTTGCTCCAGACACTGACACAATAAGTCTATTGGACTGCAGTCATCTGGTGACAGAGACACATAAAGTTGTGTATCATCTGCATAACTGTGATAATTAATGCTATAGTTTTGTAATATTTGACCCAAAGTGAGCATATACAAGTTAAACAGAAGTGGTCCAAGGACTAACCCCTGGGGGACTCCACAAGTCATGGCCACTCGCTCAGGTTCATAGCTGCCGATCGTAACAAAATAACATCCAAACATTTTATCACCTGGCCTCCATGTTGTTGATGACGCGAAGGTAGTTCTTGTGTCTGCGAATGCGGCGCTGAACTTCATGGAAAAGGTATCGTAGCTGCATGAAAATAACCAAGCTTGCCATGGACAGCCAGATGTTACCAAAAAGCTAATGAGAGAAAAATATACATGGAAAAGATGGAAGGTTAGAGGAGCAGCAAAAGACACAAAACTACAAGTTCAGATTCATCCATTTACACTACATCTTACCAGCATATGGATATGGTGCATGAGGTCAAGAAAGAGCATAGCCAGCTCCATTATGAAGTCCGTATAGTAAACATACGTGCCCTTACTCTCCCAAGTTCCTGGATGATTCAAATCCCACAGATGGATGGAGTACCTGAGGATGGAAAAACACCTCTTTCAGGTCAGAAAATACCAGCAGTATTTAGAGTGTGGTGGCTGGAAATTAACATTTGACACAAATCCATGCATGAAAGAATCATGAACCAGACACACTGTATATATAATACACAGAACGAACAAGAGTGGTGTTAGTGGGGTGAGATCATAATGTTATCAAACAAAATATGTTCAGAATTACCATATAATCTTTATTCGAATGTGCCTGAATAGAGGAAAGTAGTGAAAACAATCTACAAATGCTGTTAACTCTGAGCAACAACACTGAAGAAGAATACAGCTTCAGGGTCATTTGTCACTACAATAACTTTCATATATAACAAACTACAGCATTCCAGCTTCTAATGTTAAAGTAAAAAGTTACGGCCAAGGGGATCAAATACGTGACAGGAGCTTTTGTATGAAAGTGACAAGGAAGCCTGCCACACTAGTGCTAAAGAACCCAAGGGTAAACAAATAGTACTGCTAAGATTAGCCTGATACTAAATTTACAGCGGCAGTGTCATCAATACCGCTGCTCTGTGTGTGTGTGCGCTTGTGTAACAAGGCCTACAACAGACTTACCTCATAATGACATGCCCAGTACGTACAGTCACCAACAAACACTGAGGGGGAAAAAAACAGTGTAAGTCAAAATTAGAGGAAAACTACAGGAATCATAGACTTGTCCAGAAGATCATCAGCTGACCTGCACTCTCTCGTGATGAGCTGCATAGCTCCCACCGGCTCACAAAAGCCAGAAACATTTTAAAAGACTCCTCACACCCTAGTCACAACCTGTTCCAACTACTGTCATCAGGCAGGAGATGCAGGAGCATAAAAACAGTTTATTGTAAACATGTTCAGACATTAAAGTGTAACTACACCCCCAACTTTTTGCGTAACTCCACCTACTGCTGAATTTGAAAAATGTCTGAAACAGCAAGGTTGGGGTGAGAGGTGTGGGGTGATCAGGGAGCGGAGAGTGGGCGGGTCGGGACACACAGACATTAATGATTGACAGACAGCAGCTCAGCTCACTGGCAAGTTGCAAACCGAGATTCACAAAGCACCTACGCCACAGAGCGGTCTTTGAAGATGGCTCTACATCACAAAAACAAAACCTGGTTTTACCCTGTAGAGGGCATGACGAGCCATTTTTTACCCACAAAATCCCATTTTTAAAATAAATTTAAAAAACACATTTTATCAACAGTATATGTGGTTTTCATTACAACTCCATAATACTGTGCTGTTTACAGCTCAAAAAACAGATTTTTGGGTGTACTACCCCTTTTACAAAATTTACATCTTCACGTTCCATGTCTGAAAAGGAGAAGGCAGAAGTATAAACTTATCTAGCCCTGCTCCGTTTTTACAATACACTATAACACACCATCGCTGTCACACAACTCAAATCTTCTACTTCACAATCGAAGATTCAGTTTCCCTCTTAAATCATACTCCTTTTTCTCTCTGAAGCAAATCCTTGATTTTATTTAGAAGTAAATTATTTCTTGCTCTGATTATCATTTGTGTCGTTTTAAACTGAAACAAATCTGGAAATTTGTCTCGTGTATTTTTACGAAGAGTTCATTTGCGTGATCTCTGTATCCTATATTATTTATCAGTCTAATGGCCCTTTTTTGCATTGTATATTTTACTTTTGTATGTATTTCCCCACACCTCTACACAGTATCTCATGTATGGTCAAATTAATGTAAAAAAGTGTACAGAGCTTTCAGGTTTAATATGTGCCTTGTTTTTCCAGAACAGCAATGCCTCGTGCCAATGTCCCCTGAACATAATTAATGTGTGGATTCCAACAGATTTTGGGGTCCAAGATCACACTGTGGAATTTTATCTACTTTACTCTTTCTAAATTTACATCATCAATGATTAATTTTACTTTGGCACTTGTCTTATGGCTCCCAAACAACATAGAACTACTTCTATTCAAATTTTAAAGCAATTCATGTATATAAAAACCACCTTTTCAGTCTATTTAGTTCCTCTGTGATAACCTCCAAAATCTGCTGCAGGTCCACACCTGAACATAAAATGTTTGGTTCATCTGCAAATAATACAAAATTTATTATAGTTGATACTTAGCAAATATCATTAATTTCCATAACGAACCGTTTTGGACCTTGAGGTACACAACATGCAATATTCTTCAGTCTAGACGCATACTGATTTATTTGTAAAAAAAAAAAATTGTTGCCTGTTAAGTAAATAGTTCTTTAACCAGTGCCGATACCTCGGAAGCTATATTTCTCCAATTTTTATCAATATATCATGATTGGCAGCATCAAACACCTTCTTCAGATCAAGAAATAATCCAAGAGCATATTCCTTGGCAAAGAAATAGGCTGGAAAGCAGCATTTATCCTGTACTGCGTACTGTAGTGAATGTTTTTAGCTCATTTTATTCATATTTTATTCTTATACATATATTTTCCTACATTTTGATATCATTTTCTTTAACACCATGAATAAGGCACCTAAATTTCTGTACTTGTTGCAGTGACAATAAAGATATTTTGATTCTAAAAATCATTTCCTGTTAGAAGTAGTACAGGATCCATTATAACTGACCAACTCCAGCCCTCCATTTTCTCAATCTTAAAATAAAAAGCAACAAATCAAGCCCAGTGGAGGTTTCTATTGAATGCTACTACAGATCTATGTGCATAATCAGGGTTCAGAAAACAGTGTTCATCCTAGTTTAGCTTTTTTCCTTATTGTTTTTTTTTTTTTTTGTAGTAGGTTTTTGTGCAAAGTCAAGCTCCAAAGCAGAGATTATAAGGCAGTTAACTTTACCAATAATCTCAAAATACAGATGAAAATTATTAAGAATTCCAAGGGGATCATGGCCCTTTGCTAAGAGCAAGAGAAGAATGTGGATTAGGGTCAGTAAATGAGCACAATAAGGTTCAGCAAGTCCCAAAAGTCTTTCCAGTGCTCACTTCATGTCTCAAAATGCAGAACTTTGACTTCCTATCATAACACTTACCTCCTAAAACTACACAGAGAATATAGATATAGACATCTAAGGAATTTCCTGTACCAGGAATCTCTTTAGTAAAAACATTCAATGACATTCTCATTGATGTGTATCAGGCCAGGCAATTACTTACTTAGAAATATGACCGCTAGCTTAGTCTGGGAGAGCGGCTGAAACTATTCATATAGTTAGCTTCACACTGTTGATATCAAAATATCTGTTATTATGAACTGTGGCATATATAGTATGTCTTTGCTTTCTTTCTTTTAACATGTTTGAAATAAATCAAATAAATGTAAATCGACATGATTCAAGGAATCTTGATATATAATCAGTAGTTGCCAGATTCCAGCGTTATTCCTGATGATGAATAGTTTAAGGTGTCTTGTGCAGCAGATGTTACTTCTGCTGAATTATGCAAGTCATCGAGTTTAACACTGCATACTGAGCCCAGTGAAACTAACATTATCACTATGCTGTTGATATTGTCAAATAAGGAGAACACACAACCAACAGAAAAAAAACAAAAACAAAATAAAAACAGCTAATATCATTCAGACATGCTAAGCCTACATTTTCCATAAGTCCATATCAAACTTCTGAACTATAAACTAACATTTTATAATGGAGTTATAAACTGGAATAAACAAGGAAAAGGTACCGTATATTTATTAAGGACATTTTATACAGTCCAACAGTGTTTTTATTTTACTCTCTTTGCATGATGGGTCCAGTGACGTTTACAAGCAAAACAACCAGCTGTAAGAATTTTGTGAGCGCTAACATTCAGTCAGTAGGATACACTGGGCAGGACTAATGCAGATATTAGGATGTTGCTGAACAGCACAGAAAGATGAGGATGTTTTAACTGGACAGTGCTTTTTTTTTAAATAAATAAATACTGCCGTGCTATGCTTACTGAGAAATGCATGGAGACTTGTTGAACTTTTGTTACCTTGCTCACAAGGACTCCAACTTTCAGAACTTTAAAAACAGCTTTAAACTGAGAATACAGACTATGCTTCAAGAAATACCAGAGCACTTGAACAGACACACCACAATTTAATTAAACCATGACTAACACGATTATTTACAAATGTTCATTTTTATTTTATGACGTCTTTGTGGTGGATAAGAGTACCCGTTAAAAGTGAGACTAAGTTTCACAAATGACTCCACTGATACTGTAAAATGTTATCACCATATGAATACATATTTGTGCTGCTACTCTTTTGTATCAGATACAATATAACTGAAGGTTCTCACCTCTGCTGCCATGAAAGAGAGGGTGTGCATGCCATGGGATGCTCCTAACAGACCGCACACCACAGCCAGACCACAGCAGTCCAGGAGCAGGGAGACCAGCAGACAAAGCACTCTCATATGGCTGTTCATAGGAGTCGAGGGGGAGAAAGACAGCTGGAAGAAAAGAATGACAAGTTTTTAAAATACTGAGGCTCTTTTAGTTATCACTTAGCTATCCCTTTCCTTATGTCCTTGGTGATATCAGGTTATACTGATGCACATGGTAATAGCTCTTATGCACACTTAAAGAATGAAATCCACAAATGTGCAGTACATTAGCATCTGCAGCCATCTACTGATTCTAACAATGAACCCTGACTTTCTGAGATCTGGACAAACATTTTCCACCAGGAGCACTTGTAACATCATATGTACACAAGTACACTATTCGGGAAGATCACCTAAATAAGCAACTAAAATTCATTGTAATTAGTGACTATAAACAGAAATAATATGCTGTTCTACTTTAAACTACTGAACCTGTCATAACTCCAGCCTCATGTTAGTTTCTCAACTTTACTCCCTTTGTATATTTTTAACACTTTATTCAGTGTAATCACTCAGTCATTGTGTGATTTTCTGTCAGCTGCAGATATGTAACTTATCCTCCCTCAATCTGTTAGTGTGAAAATGTCTGCTCACAATGTCTGTTCCCCACACCCTTTCTTGTTCTGCTCCCCACACAAGTACACACAGCACAGGAAAGAGGAGGCCTTGCTCCAGGAGTTAATGATGACAGCTTGCTACATTCGTGTAAGTCCAATATAATCGCTTTGACAATTACTGTTTTTCCACTTTAAACCAGTCTGGTACAGTAAAAGAAAAGTAAGAAGTTCTGTTACTTAAATAAAGAAGCAGAGAATTATAAGCACCACCTCACTGTACCCTGAGCCCTGTATGGTAATGTATGCTCACCACATTTGCAAATCATATTTTAAAAACTAAATATGTGAATCTGAAATACTGTCAAAACACAATAAGACCCTGGTATGCACGTCAATAAAGTCTTCACAAAAAACAATCCTTAACACGTATTGTATGCGCAGACAAAAAATGACTTAAAACTGAAAATCTGCTTCTAAAAGGATCTGGGGAACAACTGAATACAATTTGGGATCATGTTATGGAAATTTCCACAGCTGAACTGTAAGACATTTCACAGGTGTCAGCTGCTCTGTAACACACATTTTTTCTTTCCCCACCACACTGACAACACGCCAAGTCTTTTATCTTTAGCCGTTTAACCTGAATGTGTGATCTTCACCCCAAAGTTAGAATCTAAAGCAACAGGGAAACTGGAAGAAAGACAGTTGGATGAACACACACCTGCCTAAGTTTAAAAATAAAAATTAATAAAAGTAGGCCTATGGTTAAAGATGAGGGACACCAGCAAACTGTTATGCTTTTAAACTGAGGTATGTGTAGCATAACATATGGACAGAAGCAACTATTTTTTCCAGCACTGCAAGCAGAAATCACCTCCTTCTATACTAAACCAATCAGTTTTACATCATAACTATCACAAAAACTTGATGCTTTTTTCAATGCTACTGCTTGCAAGATGAAAATTAAATTTGATATTTTGTTTTGCCTCAGCATGGAGAGCACAACCTGATACAGGGGCATGTAAATGTAATGACTGCAACAGTATCAGTAGTCTAACAGGCCAACATAAGTAGCTATTTATAGATCCAGAGCTGAAACGAGAACAGTAGCACATAAGACTTCTGGAGAACTTTTAACACAACTTTAAAAAGGGAAAATATATAGGTTTGTTGATCAGGCTTAATCAAATACACAGCTATCCACTACCTGGCATTTACACCCAGTATTCATGATTCACATATCAGTTAGTTGTATAGGTTTATACCTATGTCGGTACACCTGTGACCAGTGTAGAAATGGTGACCTTTAAATTACACATCCAGCTTACAGGTGTATCCTTCTAAAGCAAATAGACCTTAAAAAGAGCTTTGAGCACATGACATGATTTTGATGTTAATTACTGGCATCCCATGCGGCAAGTTACAGTGCCTTGAAAAAGTATTCATATCCCTTGAACTTTTTCACATTTTGTGATCTTACAATCACAAACTTGAATATATTTTGTTGAGATTTTATGTGATAGACCAACACAAAGTAGCACATAATTGTGAAGTGGAACAAAAATTATGCATGGTTTTTCAAAATGTAAACGAATATAAATCTGAAAAAGTGTGGTGTGCATTTGTATTCAACCCCTTGTATTCTAATACCCCTGAATAGAATACAATGCAATCAACTGCCTTCAGAAGTCACCTAATTAGTAAATTGAGTCCACCTGTGTGTAATTTATTCACAGTATAAATACACCTGTGAAGGCCTTGGTGGTTTGTTAGAGACAAATAGCATCATGAAGCCCAAGGAACTCACCAGACAGGTCAGGGATAAAGTTGTGGAAAAATTTAAAGCAGAGTAAGGTTATAAAAAAAATTATTCCAAGCTTTGAACAGCTCAAGTAGCACCGCTCAATCCATCATCCAAAAATGGAAAAACCATGGCACAACTGCAAACCTACCAAAACATGGCCATCAACATACACTAGATGCAGAAATCTACAGCTCAGATGGAAGAATCTGTACACAGGAAAACTATAAGTCGTGCACTCCACAAATCTGGCTTTTATGGAAGAGTGGCAAGAAGAAAGCCATTTTTGAAAGAAAGGCATAAGAAGTCACATTTGCAGTTTGCCACAAACCATGTGCTTTGGTCAGATGACACCAAAATGGAAAATGCAAAGCGCTATGTGTGGCAGAAAACTAACACTGATCACCCTGAACACACCATCCCCACTGTGAAGCATGGTGGTGGCAGCATCATGCTGTGGGGATGCTTTTCTTCAGCAGGGACAGGGAAGCAGGTCAGAGTTGATGGGAAGATGCTAAATACAGGGCAATCCTGGTCGAAAACCTGGTAAAGGCTGCAAAAGACTTGAGACTGGGAAGGAGATTCATCTTCCAGCAAGACAATGACCCTAAACACAAAACCCGAGATACAATGGAAGGGTTTAGATCTAAGAATATCCATGTGTTAGAATGGCAATTTTGCTATGTGCTATGGTCGATCACATAAGATCTCAATTAAAAAAAAACATTAAGTTTATGGTTGTAAGGTGGCAAAATATGGAAAAAAGTTCAAGGGGAATGAATACTTTTTAAAGGCACTTGATACACAAAAAGTGGATTTCCAGTGTCTTTTGTAGCCTCATCAGTGTCTAGTGAAAATATTCTTGGTTGAACATGTGTGACTCATTGTTCTTTTGTTTGTTTATTTATTTTTTCTAATTTATAAAGTATAACATATAAAACCATCAGTAATTTGGTACTTAGTAACAAGGTACTAACGGTAACCCTTAATTACCATAAACCATACTTTGAGGCAAAAGAATAGCATAGTTAATCATACTTACATATTCAAAACGGTCTTTGCAGAGCTGAACCATAAGGTGGAGAAAGACCAGGGCTGAGAACCACAAACACCACATGACCACCTCCTCCACTGTCTGCACGTTCAATACTCCAAAAATGAAAATGAACTTGTAAAAGATGAAGTTCCAGAATTTATCCTTGAGGTGCTAGGGGAAAAAAAGCAAATAATAAAGCAAATAAGATGCCTCTTCCTGACAGGTATATGACCAATATGACCTTTATGGTAGTCATTTGGAGGCAAAAATGAACAACTGCTGAAATCTAAATAACTTTTTCTAGTTTATTAATGTTATATCTTAATTACACACAGACTTACCTGCTTCTCACTGACTCTAAGTGGCCCAAACACCACATACTGGATCATTTTAGCAATTAACATCAAGGAACAGCAGAATGTGTTGACTAAAACCTATCCAGAGGGAAAAGTGACTATTAGTTTTTACAAGAACAATACCACCTAAAGACAGTATGGAAAAAAAATCAATAGGATAACACTCACCCACACAAAGAGACTGTCAGTGACAAGATACCACAGGACAGTTGTTGCCAATTCAGAGTTACTAATAGCATTGCTTAGATGTTCAAGATCGGCCTCTGAGGGAGCTGGTATATCATCAGATTCCAAGGCCCCAAACCCTGGGTCAGTAACAGTAGTGTAGGCACTGAAGATGCTGCCAGCAAGCAAAGCCACACTCAGTGCTGTGTATGTCTGCAGGCTGGGCCATGGAAACCTCTCCAAAAACAGCAGAGGCATTTCAGTAGCTACGATTCACTTCCCAGGTTGTGAATTTTGTGTCAGTACACCAGTCTGTGAAAGTAAAAGTGAGTTAGCAACATTAGCCAAACTTTATTGATCTAATTCTTTACATAAACACGTCTCTGCAAGCAAACTATAGTGGCTAATTTATGTAAAATGTGTTATATTGCTATACGTAAGTAAAAAAAAAAAAAAAAAATTACGCTGCAAGTTTTCAATAAGCCAAAAGAAATGTTAGTCGGACACATTAGCTGCCGTATGCTATCATGTCAGTTACCATGAAAGAGCTAACTTCCCCATAGCAGTTAAAAATAAACACTCGTCAATAGTAAAGTGTAGTTTCTGTATGAAAAACAAAAAGACAAAATAACTGATAACTTTGGCTGAGCAATCAAACTCGCCGACATTACCGTAGACAAATATCCCAACGGAGTCAGTACTAAATAATGTGGGTTTACGCCCCGAACATTAGTTATTTACCTAGCTAACGTTACCTAATACTAGCTTTGCTAATATCAGTAGCTAAGTTCTCTTAGCAAACAACAACCAGAGGGTTTGTGTTTCGTCGTCACTTACATTTCGTCACAAATACAGTTATACACAATATCCAAGGTTATATATTCTTTGATGAGCTGTGCATTTAGGGCTGTTGCACAAAGGAAAAAGTAGTCAATAACATCGTCATGTTTATTTCACCGAGCAGACAGCTGGCGCTGGCTAGCAGAAACGAAGGCTTTCTTGTTTGCGCATCGAAATAACGTCATCACAACTTTAAAGTCGTAGCAGATAATGTTTTAACTAGTTATTTACTCATTGTAGGTAAACAATCAAGAAATATTAATTTATTTTCGGATATTCTTAAAACATTTAGTTTATTTCTTGAAAAACTATGATGTCTAGTCCTAATGGGGAAGTTGTTTTTTTTTTGTTTTTTTTTTGTTTTTTGTTTTTGTTTTTTTGTTTTCGTCCAAAAAGAAACAGGAATAAGAACAACATTATATCCTATGTCAGAGCTACTCATTTCGTTCCTTTGACGGCCACAGTCTTGCAGGTTTTTAATGTGCCCCTGCTCCAACACACTTAACTCAAATTAATGAGTCAATGTGCAGAACTTCATAGGCCTTTGGATCCATTTAATTTGAGTCAGGTGTGTGTTGGAGCAGGGACACAATGAAACTTTAGGGACTCATAGGACCAAATTGAGTAACTCTGTCTTAAGGGCATGGAGTGTCTGACAAAACTAAGGTTTTCCATAAACAAAATCCTGAATCACTTTAGATCCAACGACATTCTTAGAAGAAGAAAAAAAAGTAAAACCATTTTCTTCTGTATGTAGATAAAAACTATAAAAGCGGAAACATCTATACAATGTCACTGGCACTAAATAATATGATGGAATATATAACTGGTGAAATAAAAAAGTATATATATATATATATATACACACACACACACACACACACACACACACACATTGTAGTTCATTTTATCCATATATAGGATCCCTGGATCATGTGTTAAAACATCCATTGAAAAATTGAGGCTGTATGTTTCCATTAGTAGTAAGAAAATGGTTTAACAGATAATTCAATGTTTATATGCAGGAACAAATCAAAATGAAATGATCAACATAGTTAAAAGCAAGAAATCAGTGGACTGTGATGGTACTGACATGGATTTAGTTAAAAGCATAATAAAATATGTGGCAGAGCTATTTACCTACATCTGTAATTTATCTTAAAAAAACTGGTCAAAATGAATACAGCAAAGTTTACTTTATTCATTTGGGGTGGGATATAAAGACATATTTACAAATTATAGGACAATCTCATTACTCCCGCAGTTTCTTAAGATACGTGAAAAGATATACCACAACAGAATGTGAGTATATCACAATGAATGATGATGCTAGATGAACAGTAATATGGACCCAAAAGAAATCAAACACATGTATTAATTGAATTTGTTGACAGAGCAACAACTGCAGTAAGGAATATGCCAAAGGGATTTTCTTAGACTTTAAAAAAAGCATTTGACACTGCTGATAATGATTCACTATTACACTAATCACATAATTAGAGGGGGTGCATTAACTTTGGTGAAGAGTTACCACAAAAATCTAAACCAGTTTGTAAAAACAAATAACAAAGACTGTAGAGTTCCATTGGGATCTCTTTTAGGACCGTTGTGCTTTACACTGTATATTAATGACATATGTGCAATTTCCAGCACAGTGAAGACAATCTTACTTGCCGAGGACTCCAAATTACTGTGCTTTGGAAGTGACCTGGAACAACTTTTAAATAAAGTGGAAAATTAAAATTAAAACCTGGTTTGATTGTAATAAATGAACACTAAATTTAAGTAAGACTAAATACATACTATTTGGAAATCATTCAACCTCCACGACCAATAAAAAGCTGATGATAAATAAAAAAGGAACTGAACTTAAATTTCTTGTGATACTACATACTGAAATATTTCGGAAGTTACATATCAATTATATAAAAAATAAAATATCAGGGCAGTGTGTAGCTCCACCCCAGGTGATTTTAAGGCAGGCAAGTTTATTTGTATAGCACATTTCATGTACAAGACTATTCAAAGTGCTTTACATTGAACATTAAAAGCGTTACTGATGGTGCAAAGAAAGCATTAAAAAGTAGAAAAAGGCAGTAACAAATAGGAAAAATCACTATTAAATCAATTAAATTAAAATGATTAAAAGCAAGATAAGTTAAAAGCTACCATGCAGATTTCATGCATAGGCGCATGAGAAAAGAAATGTTTTTAACCTGGATTTAAAAATGTCTACATTTGGTGAAAGTTTAATCTCCACTGGCAGTTTGTTCCACTTGTTTGCAGCATAACAGCTAAATGCTGCTTCTCCATGTTTAGTCTGGACTCTGGTTTGGACTAGTTGACCAGAGTCTACTCTAGAATCTATTCTGTGACTAAATGGCAGACAGAAACTGGTGTGATGTGTTCAGATCTCTTAGTCCTGGTTAAAACTCTAGCAGCAGCGTTCTGGATAACCTGCAGCTGTTTAATGCTCTTTTTAGAAAGTCTCGTTAAAAAAGATCATCACAGTAATCCAGTCTACCAGAGATGAATGCATGGGTGAGTTTCTCCTGGTCTTTCTGGGAGAGATATCCTGATCTTGAGTACTGTCAGCATACAGAGAAGTGTCATATCTCAGCACATCAGCAATTGGTGGGGATTTATTTTTCTTGATTTATACTGACATTAGATGATAATACACACTGCAGCTATGAAGCATTGTCACTGCAAAAAAAACACTAATTTTAAGGTGGACCACAGACCAAAAGGAAGTGAAACATCAAACTAAAAGAGAGTAAACTTAAATTAATTTATTCAGTCCATGACTAGATAAGATCAAGAGAAAACATCAAATTTAATTTATAATCAATCAGCAGACTTAACATTTGACAGTTTTCAAGACTTGAGTCATTTTTACAGTGTAAGGGAGAGACGGCTGACTAAAGGTGGAGTCCAAAGATAAAGCTGCAAATGTAAAAGTTGAGAAAAGAATAAGAAAGAAAAATGAATCAGCTCCAGCCTTCCTCTTTTCCCAGCTGGACTACTGTAACAGGGAGTGTCATCAGCCCATGCAATGGTTCCTAGAATGTCTGATCATGTTAATTTGCTAGCAAAGGAATATTTATTTAGGTCCTTTCTGTTACAGATTTTCACCTAGTGGCTTATTCTGTAGCTCAGCAGCTTCTGTCTTTGAGCCATTTGGATAAAGTTCAGAGTTGCCAGGTAGCAAGAGCAGGGCAGCAACACAAATCCCAAATTAGCCAAATCATGCTCATGATTTTCAGTTAGAGAAGGTGGCAGCGATGTGTAAGAATCTGGACGTGTATGACCATGAATACAAGAAGAAGGTTTTGGTAATGAAATAGATGAGCTATTTACTGTTATACACATTATAAACATGCTAAAATTATTTTATTTTTATTTTTCTGATATAAGTTGCTAAGCTAGAAAATAGTTATAACTGTTTACTTAAATGCACAACATTGCAAAAGTCAGAGGTTGTGAGGTTGGCTTGTGGTGTTAGAAACTTTGCTTGAACTTATATTTGTTTTGCTCAGACAAAAATCTGGTTTCTGTTCAGTTTATCTGTAAAGGGAAGTGCAGCCTTGTTGTCTCATTTCCAATTAAACATCGCTGTTTATTCACTTCAATAACTGGAGAACTTGCGGTTCTTGAATGAGTTCAAGTGGGTGAAAATTATATTAATATTAATGAGTTAGAAACTAAATAACTATGTTTTCTTGAAAATCCTGTTGTTGTTTTGCAGTGAAGACTGTGGGGCAGGTGTTGATATGCTCTCATAACTGAACACCAGGTGATGCAGAGGAACAAGAAGTGAAAAAATAAATAAAACAGTGAGCAAAATAAGCACAGAATACCAGAAACAGAAATCTAAAGAGAACCAAATCCCACAGATTCTGCCTGTTTGTTGAACACTCAAATCCACTTATACAATAAATGACAACCTCTGTTTTTTTCTTTTACAATCCTAAATCCTGTTAAAAAATAAATACTCTGATTAAAAACATGTGCAGCACATGTAAAGACGCAGACCATGACATAGGCAACTTGGCTAATATTTTCTGTTAAAACACATTGTTTTTTCTATCTATTTATTTAAAACACAAGAGCTTTTAACACATTTTGGTTGATTCATTTTAAGAACATCCTTGGCACATTTTTCATACAACATTCATGAACTGAAGTTTCTCCCTCTTATTAAAATAACACGTTTAATAAAGGAAAGAATAAATCTGTTATTCTGTTTCTGATCATTTAGATTTCTTTTAAATTCTTACATTTAAGCTTATTTATGGGCAGTTTTACAAGTTTTCTTTTTTTCCCTTTTCTCTAAAATTTAAGTCATAGCTTAAGGTAAAAATGGGCAGATGACACATACATGAATCACCCGAATGTCTCAAAAAAACAGTCAGAAGAAACCCTGTTTCTAACCATAAAGGGGAAGTGCAGATTTACTTGTAAAGCAATTTGTTTTTCTTTTCCTCCAGACACCACAGTCAGCACATACATTTGCAGCATGAACCACTCATCTCCTCTGTCTCCTTCAGAGGCCCCCAAGGAATTTGATGGTGGGACAGCAGCAGCGTGTCTGATCCTGGGTCTCTCCTTCTTGGTTGGAGCTCCCGGGAACCTGCTGGTGATCTGGACCATCCTGAGACACGTCAAGCAGCGCTCACACACTGTGACTCTCATCCTGCACCTTGCTGTGGCAGACATGCTGGTCCTCGTCACCCTGCCTCTGTGGATCTACTCTCTGGCCCACTCCTGGATCTTTGGAGAGGCCTGCTGTAAAGCCATGGTTTTCATAATCAACGCCTCTATGTACAGCAGTGTTTTCCTCATCACTGTTATGAGTGTGGAGCGCTTTCTAGCCATCTGTCATCCATTTGTGATGATGCGCCTGAAGACCGAAACAGCTATGAATAGATGTCTTGTACTTCTCTGGTTCCTCGCTTTGCTTCTAGGAGTGCCGGCTGCTCTGACCCAGACTGTGGATGAAAGTGATGAAACTGAGACCTGTTTTTTCAGGGAATTCCTTCCTTCCCAAGCAATTATCTTCTTATGTTTGGAGAGCTTGCTGGGATTTGTGCTTCCTTTCATTATTCTTAGTATTTGTTACTGTCTTGTTGCTGTGCAGCTCAAGAAAATGACCTTTAGGTCGAAACAGAAATCTAGAATTCTTGTTCACACTCTTGTGATTGCTTTCATGCTGTGCTGGTTGCCTTACCACATCATCAACATTATTGATCTAGTTTGCATTTTACAATCAGACACAGATCATGAATGTGTACCAGACAGTCTTATCTTTGGCTCTGGAGCTCTTGCTTTCGTCAGCAGTTCAGTGAATCCTCTGTTATACTCCTTCTTCGCCAGGAACTTCAGAGGGAGTCTCAAAGAGTCTCGGTTGGTTGGGCTATTTCAGGAAATGGTCACTCACACAAATAAACTCAGGGAGCTGGCAATGCAACACCAGACAGGCCAGGGGGCAGCAAACACACAGACAGAGGAGACGTCTGACACTCCACGTTGAAAAGAAAGCATACTGTGATCCCTGAAGACCTGGTCATGTGAAAAAGGGACAGCGGGAAAATGTTGGCTGCCACTACAATTTAGTATGAAGACTAAATGGTGATTAAATAGAGTTGATAACGTGTTGCAGTTTATGTTGTAACTACATATTATATCCTAATCTTGTATCAGACCTCACTAACACAGTTATAGCACGTTTTTTGTAAAATAATAAATCAGTACTGAATAATACTGAATAATGTAATATTATTATCACTTTCAACCATCAAACAGGGGAGTATTCTGTCTCATTTCCAATTAAACATCACTGTTTATTCACTTCAAAACTGGAGAACTCGTGGCTCTTGAATGAGTTCATGTGGGTGAAAATTATATTAACATTAATGAGTCAGAAACTAAATAACTTTATGTTTTCTTGAAAATCCTGTTTTTGTTTTGCAGTGAAGACTGTGGGGCAGGTGTTGATATTCCCGTCATTTAGAGACATCAAGTTTAAATGTGTGGATCTGTCAGTTTGGGGTATTGCATTTTGGGAGAGATTGCACATTTTTCTGTTTTGATGAAAAAGAAAATTCAGCTTGAGTAAGAACTGAGGACACAGCAGCAAAGTTAAAAAGACTGGTCCTCAAGTTTCTTTTTCTTTCCCATGAAATGTCACTTACATCCTAGCTTTAAATGCATAGTGCAGACTTTTTCTTTTTAGATAATTGATTATTTCAGAAATTGTACAACACATGCCAGACTGAAGTCCTAACAGCCATAGCATCACTATGCTGGTAGTTTTGGCATATGTTAACATGTTTCCATTAAAAACTCTGTGGGACTTGGTGCGCTAAATTTTGCTAAAGTTTTCTACACTCCAACAGTTTAAAGTGGGATTGTGCTTTATGATAATCACACCAATTACACGGAGTAAAGAGCAAATGTTAAACAACCTCCTTTTGCAAAGCACTTGTCTATTTAGGTCATGAGTCACTGTGAAGATATGAAGAGAAAAGACCCAAGTTCAGATGTGGGAGGCAGAATGATGTAGAAACTAAGAGGTATTAAAAGAAACAAAGAATGATGCAGCCAGCAGCATGAATGAACAAAAACTAAAATAAAAATCTTCGCAGACTAAAGACAAAGAAAAATTAGAAGCTCAAAGACAATCAGGACCAGTATAGATGAAGATCTGGGAATAAACAAAAGAAGGCAAGAAATGAGCAGGTGTGGCTCTCATAACTGAACACCAGGTGATGCAGAGGAACAAGAAGTGAAAAAATAAATAAAACAGTGAGCAAAATAAGCACAGAATACCAGAAACAGAAATCTAAAGAGAACCAAATCCCACAGATTCTGCCTGTTTGTTGAACACTCAAATCCACTTATACAATAAATGACAACCTCTGTTTTTTTCTTTTACAATCCTAAATCCTGTTAAAAAATAAATACTCTGATTAAAAACATGTGCAGCACATGTAAAGACGCAGACCATGACATAGGCAACTTGGCTAATATTTTCTGTTAAAACACATTGTTTTTTCTATCTATTTATTTAAAACACAAGAGCTTTTAACACATTTTGGTTGATTCATTTTAAGAACATCCTTGGCACATTTTTCATACAACATTCATGAACTGAAGTTTCTTCCTCTTATTAAAATAACAAGTTTAATAAAGGAAAGAATAAATCTGTTATTCTGTTTCTGATCATTTAGATTTCTTTTAAATTCTTACATTTAAGCTTATTTATGGGCAGTTTTACAAGCTTTCTTTTTTTCCCTTTTCTCTGAAATTTAAGTCATAGCTTAAGGTAAAAATGGGCAGATGACACATACATGAATCACCCGAATGTCTCAAAAAAACAGTCAGAAGAAACCCTGTTTCTAACCATAAAGGGGAAGTGAAGATTTACTTGTAAAGCAATTTGTTTTTCTTTTCCTCCAGACACCACAGTCAGCACATACATTTGCAGCATGAACCACTCAGATGAGCTGTCTCCCTTAGGGAAAATGGCTCCTGAAGAGTTTGATGGTGGAATAGTGGTAGTTTGTCTGATCCTGGGTCTCTCCTTCTTGGTTGGAGCTCCTGGGAACCTGCTGGTGATCTGGACCATCCTGAGACACGTCAAGCAGCGCTCACACACTGTGACTCTCATCCTGCACCTTGCTGTGGCAGACATGCTGGTCCTCATCACCCTGCCTCTGTGGATCTACTCTCTGGCCCACTCCTGGATCTTTGGAGAGGCCTGCTGTAAAGCCATGGTTTTCATAATCAACGCCTGTATGTACAGCAGTGTTTTCCTCATCACCGTTATGAGCGTGGAACGTTTTATGGCTGTACGTTATCCTTTTGCCTCGGCTGATTGGAAAAGAAAGCAAGCTCTGAATAAAGTTCTGGTGGTTCTGTGGATTGCAGCGTTCTTGTTCAGCATACCTGTCATCCTGACTCAGGTTGTTTGGATGGAACCTGACTCAGATGAGAAGCATTGTCTGTACCGGGAATATACTTCTGTGACCCAAGAAGTGGTGTGTGTGCTGCTGGAAACAATAGTGGGCTACATACTACCCTTCTCCATCCTCGTGGTCTGCTATGGCTGCCTGTGCAGCCGCATCACTCAGATGACCTTCAGGTCAAAACGCAAGTCCACTGTCTTGATTGCCAGCATAGTGATTGCATTTGCTATTTGCTGGACACCTCATCAGATAGGAAACATCCTCTCGCTCATCAGCCTGGCCACTGAAGGCTCTTTCCATGATGTAGCAGAGAGTCTGGAAAGCGTCAGGAGTACCATGGCTTTCGTTGCAGGAGCCATGGTCTTCATCAGTAGCACAATTAACCCCGTTCTCTACATGTTCGCCGCTCGCTCCTTTAGGAGCTCGCTGCGTGACACTGGCATCCAGAAGCTCTTCCGCCACATCTCCAGCACCTCCCCAGGTGAGGGAAACCGGGAGGTGTCCTTTGTGTCCAAGAGACAAAGCAATCAAACCAACAGCTCACACTGTATGGTAGAGTCAAAAGATCAGATTAATACATTGACATAAATGTGTGTAAATAACCCATCCTGGTATAGTACTGTTTATGTAAGTAGTACTGAGTATAACTGAGTATAATCTTTTAAAAAGTTTTTCTCTGAACCAAACCTCATTTAATAAGATAATATACAAGTGACCAAAGCACCCATGTTATCTGTGTAGAAGATTAGTCCATTCTTAAATGTTTGGTAACTGTTAATATATATATTTAAAAAATGTTTTGTATTGGTACCTTAATGTCCCTTATGTAAGGATGTCATTAACCATTCAAAAACAAAATAATGTAAATAATTACATATGACAAGGTATGTCAAATGTCCCAGTTAAAGTTAATATATATATATATATATATATATGTATATAAAGTGTTCTGGTTACGTCCCACCGGAAAGAGGCCCCGGGGAAGACCCAGGACATGCTTGATGGACTACATCTCTCGGCTGGCCTGGGAACGCCTCGGGATCCCTCTGAATGAGCTGGTGAATGTGTCCGGGGAGAGGGAAGTCTGGGTTTCCCTGCTTAGGCAGCTGCTTCTATGACCCAACTCCGGATAAGCGGCAGAAAATGGATGGATGGATGGAAATATATATATATATATATATATATATATATATATATATATATATATATATATATATATATATAGATATATATATATATATATATATATATATATATATATATATATATATATATATATATATATATATATAGATATATATATATATATATATATATATATATATATATATATATATATATATATATATATAGGAGTGCACGTTCTGCTGAACCAAGATAGTGGTGATTGGATTACTGAGTCTATGTAACATTTAGTGGGAAAGCCTTTGGTTTAATGCTATTTAAATTTTTTACACCCCCTATTCCCTTTATGAATATACATCTTCTTTTATTTTTTTATTTTTTTTATTCTTTTTGTATCAGAGAACCCTTACAAGTCTGGTACAACCTGCCTCATCTCATGTAAATTAAAGTTGTTCAACTCACTTTTACTGTGTTTGAATGCAAAACTTAACATTCATATATACATATATATATATATATATATATATATATATATATATATATATATATATATATATACATATATACATATATACTACCGTTCAAAAGTTTGGGGTCACTTCCCTATTGAATCCTATGGCAAAGTGACCCCAAACTTTTGAACAGTCGTGTATATATGCATATATATATATATATATATATATATATATATATATATAAAGCTCGTGACAGTTTAGCAAACATTTGCCATGTTATGCTGCTACAGACAACAGTCATGCTTTCAACTTCCTCTCATTGGAAAGATTGCCAAATAAAAGACTGCATGTTCCCTTGGTTGACTTGCAAAAAGAGGAACTGTGTCCTGACGTTTGTCACAGTCTTAGAAAACCCTAACCTGAACTTTGAATAGAGAGGTTTTTTTTTATTATTATTATTAACTTATATTTTTAAATGCATTTTTTTCTTTCTGTATTTTATTGATTTGTTGTTATCTTTTCATTTTATACCACTCAGTCTTTTACTAATAAATTGTTCTTACAAAGTAACCAACCAGTAGATGGCAGTAGCAACTGGCAGCTATTTTTCTATTAATATTGTCATAAAACAGATTCATAATAATATATTTCCTTTAGCATCGCTTTGTATGTCTTCTTTTAAATCATATTTTCCAAGACTGGGCACAATGAAAAGATGGATTTAGGTTCTGCCACTCTTTAAACTTAATTTCAACCTAGTACTTTAGCAAATATAATCAATCAAGCTACTAATTAAACACAAATAAAATACATATAAATGGGTTTTTATGCACAGTCATAAGAGTCATTTTACTAAAAGTCTGAATCACTGACACCTTAAATCTCTGGAGGAAATAGCATTTTGTATTAGCAATGTTCAGGCCCGGTTTCAGTTATGAAATGATGAAAGTTACGTCGGAGTTCGAGGACTGAACCAAACCTTTGAGCAGGTGCTTGTGTCTCCAATGCATCATGTCAGTGAGTAAGGATTATTTGAACTGTGACAGTGGAAAAAATATGGGTGTGACAGAGATGAGATCACACAAGACAACATAGCTGACACTGAGACATGCCTGGCATTTTCTCACAGAATGAGGAAGCAGCGTTTATGCATCAACAACGTGATCTATGCCTTTCACAGTAACTATAGGTCCTCTCATTACGTTTTGAAGGCATTTTTCAGAATATTTTGCAGGGATAACACCTTCACATAACATACCGTAACATATTTGGTTTTCTGTAAATCAATCCCTTTGTCTCTTCAAAGCTAATGTGAGACCAATGGGGCTAAATATGTAATCTTTTGAAGTAATCAGATTACTGTAATTTATTTTAATGTAACCAGTGCTAACCCAGTTAAATGTACACTACACAATGACACCTGCCAAGGCCAAATGCCTCACACTACAAAACAAATAAACAAACAAAAATAAAAAATAAAAAACAGGTAATACTTCCACAAACAAACAAAACTCAGCATCTCTTCCAGCTACATCTGCTTAAAGAGAGACTCATCTTTTCACTTTAACATCACAGTCTCCATGTTTAAGCATGCCCACTATGTGATGTCATCAAGATAAATGTTCTTTGCTGTTGTTGTGGTACAATATCATTATAAGCCAGGGATGTCATCTTAAGCTTTACCTGGCTGGAAATAGTAATTCTACATAGAAGGAAGGAGACAAGAGGAATTACTTCTGAGTTTTGGGGGACTTAAATGAGTGAAAGGAGAAGAAGAGATAAAAGCCCATCTATGCTGGAGGCAGCTCGCTCAGAGTGAGCAGAGAAGGTAGTGTCAACACATTAAATTCTGGGAACTTTGCCAATGACTCAAGAAACCTCAACCAAACCAGTAAGGACCTGTAAGGTTACAGCAGTAGTTAGTTCATTTATTATTGCTTTTGTAAAGTTATTTTGTGATCTGGTAACACATATATACACACATATTCAACTGCTCTTTATTTCTAGTCACTCCCTTTTCTCTTTCTTCTGTCCTTTCTGCATTCCTCTCCACTTTACTGTCCCTAAATCTGCTTTACCATGGCAAAACCTATGGATACTTTATGAAATGCCCACAGGGTAACATCAATGAATCTGCAACACAATGTTATTTTAATATCAGACTAGCTTAGCTGCAATGAAAAGCAGCGACAAACTCACACAGTATTCTTTAGCTATTCTGGCAATAACACACCCAATTAAAAGTGTCCTCCATTGCAGTAAAGTAACACCAGCTGAACATATGATAGTTATGTATCATTTCAATCATTTTTTTACAGATTCTAATAACCAGTGTCTTCAAAAAGCTGTGGCTCAGATGTTGTATCAGACTTGAAAGATAAAATTGTGGATTTGTTGCATCAGGTCAGAATGAAATAAATGTATACGGTGTTCTTAAAAAACTGGAAGGAAATGTGATGGGGAGCTGCAATAGATTGCAAAATGTGTAACCAACTGAGGGTTATTGACAGTATCATTTTCGTGTGCATATGACTTAAATTATGCTTAAATATGTAAACTTGGCACAAAATGTAAGAAAATGTATGTTTGTTTGATCACTTCTTCCCTTTAATAATAGCAACTGGTGTTGTATTACACATTACTGAAAAGCATGGCTAGTCACTTTTATGATGAGGTATAACTTATATGGATCGTGCAACTGTGGAATGAGCAATACAGCTAAACGTGTGGGTAGTGCACCTAAAAAGTCTCCTGCAATATTCTCCTGTTGGTATTAATTCTTGTTTTGAGTTGCCTGGATAGATTTTGCTGTGGAATGGCATCCCATTCCTCAACCAGCAGCTGCTCAACATCAGCCATTGTGGTTGTGTTAGTTACTCCAGTGCAAACAGCACATACAAGCTCATCCCACAGTTGTTGAATTGGGTTGCACTACCCATACCTTTAGCTGTGCTGCCCATTCAAGTTATACCTGCTCATACACGTTATACATCGTTGCAAAAGTACTAATCAGGCTTTTCAACTATGCCCAATACATTAAAGGGGAGAAATATTTAAGCAAACAACAATTTCCTTACTTTTTGTGCTAAGTATAGACTTATGATTCCCCTTTTTTTCTACCAAGAAAAAGATTAAATTAAACTTTAATATTAGGATCCCGTAGTTGATAGTTAAAAGAAGAAAAGAGCAAAAGATGAATATTTCTATGAGGTGAAAAGATAATGACAAAAACAATGTATGTCCAAAGTCAGTCCCTTAGACACGCTGTCATGCAGGTTTTTCAATGTATCCCGGCTCCAGCGTGCCTTACTTAAATTAAAAGGATCTATCAGCCTATGAAGGTCTGTACAATGACTCATTAATTTGAGTCAGGTGTGTTAGAGCAGAGAGACATTGAAAACCTGCAGGATTGTGGCCTTTGAGGACCGGAGCTGGACACCCTTCTATTTCAGATAAAGTTTTATTCCCTGTTTTGAATATTTTTGTTTAATGCAAAGCCAGTACAAATACACTCTACTGATACTCCATAGTTTCCTAACTATGTATTTTCAGTGTGTTCCTCATTTACCTGCACTTTGCCTCCACTATCAGTGTCAAGCATCAGCAGCCTATATGGATATGCCTCATGGAGGAAGATTTGCCAGTCTACTTCCTGATTCAACTGAAACAAGCCAGCCAATAGTATTCTAGCATTCACCTAGAATGTCCCGCCCTCACCTTTGTAAACCAGCCAATAGACGACCCCTACGGGTGTCTCCTCGCTAAGAGGCCGAGCCACACAGGTAACTTAGGGAAAAAAATAGGAGAGGAGGGAAAAAAATATCCGGGGTTTGTTATGGAGTTCGTGTGAAGGAGACACGGATTTCCACCCTTCTTTACCAGTTAAACCTGTATCTCTGGATAGAACACACTCAAGTACTACAACAGGTAGAGTGTCTGACCGTAATCTCTTCCGTGGCTCCTCTGAAAATAATCTCCCCCCTTTTCTCTCTGCGTTTACCTCAATTGAGTTTCCCGTCCTTTTGTTTGCTGTCCTTATCACTTGGAAAAGGTGAACCCTCGTGTTATTTTTATTTTAATCTTTGCTTTAATTGTAGTTTTTACCCTTGTGGTCCCTGATGGCTTCGCACAGTGATACTCTGGTGGTGTTCTTTGGGGCAACAGCTGGTGCAAATGGGGGTAAACTGGGTTCGGATGAGAGGGAAATAATTCTCTTGGTGTGGCAAATTGTGGACCTACGTGAGAAAAAGGTATGGACCTCTCTGAGCCCTTTCGTTCGTTTTACGGTTTCTTGTGTACCCAGAGTGTTTGTGGCGTAGTTTCTACTTGTAGTGGACCAGTATGTTTGACATTTAAATCAACACGGTGTGCTTTCTGTGACCGTCTGCTGCCTTCTGTGCTCTAATGCTAGCTAACGCTACATGCTCACCTTTGTAACAGGTGACCAAAAACTTTTAACAAGCAAATGAGAGGTGGCATTTCACCTAAATGGAGAAAACACACCTTTTTGGTTTAGCATGTAAGCCTCTTGAATAAAACGACGCTTTATTGACAATTAAGTGCTTTTTTGGCAACTACATTGTCAATTTTTTTTTTACCCTTCATGTAGTTAATTTCCTGTATGCGGGGGGTGCTGCTATAATTTGCCAATTTATTTAAATATTTAGTTCCATGTTGTATTCTGCGCCATGAAACGCTAAATCCCTTCACAGGTCGGGAAGCTTCATGAATGTTTTGTCAAGCCAGACACTTTGGAGCTGACAGACCAATGTAAAGAAGAAACTGGTCTGACTGTTGAAGACCTCATCAAAGCTGAGCCTCTGGACAAAGTTCTGCTACAGGTGAGTTACTCTGCTCACTTTAATGTGAGGGTCATTTAACGTCCTTCAGGAAATTATTTTATTAAGAGAAAAGCATCTGTTGACAGTTTAAAACTACTTCTTTGGTGTTGGTAATTATAAAAGAACAAAAACCAAGTCAACTACTCATACAACCTCTTTTACATTATGAGAAACTTTTTTTTTTATTTTTCCTTTTTGCCCTAGAGCAAGATGTGACAGAACAGGCCTGACTGGTATTAAGCTGTAAGCTAATGTAAGGTGTGTCAAATTTCTTTCTGGGCCTTTTAGAAAAACCATCCTCCTCCACTTGGCTGAGATGTGTCATTGGCCCTGACAGTGAAACTCTGCTGACAGTTTGTAAAGGCTCAGGAGTTAGGATGGGCAGAGCCTGAAGATAAGGAGTCGCAGGTCTGGTCTTGCCTTGGTCTGATGCATATTGCAGACATCTGGAAATTGGAATGTTTACCTGGGACCACACCTCAGTTAAGGTGCAGGACAGGCAGGCGGGGGACAGAGGTGTTGCTAGATGCTAATGTTGTTCTGGAGCAATGGCCCTCAACATTATTCACGTCATGCCTTCTACTTTTAAAAGCCTGGCTTCTTTACATTGTGCTAAATGAACTTCCCTTGCTTAGCCCAATATTGCAGCTACTAGCCGGATTCTGCTGAGAATCTGTAGTTCATAATCATTCAATAAAACATTTAAACCTACATGATGGACATTTCTGGCCTGTTTTAATTGTAGAAGTCATATCTTGCATTAAAAAAAATTAAATAATTATTTAATGGCATTTAGACAAATAACATTTTAAACAAAATTTTACCTGTATTTAATAATGACATTAAAATAGTGATAACAGAGTTGTGGAAGCGATGCATCACAGGGATCAGGAGGATTTGAACTGAGACTGCTGTGTCACAGATTCAGCCTTTGTACATGCCTCATACCCCAACCTAGCCTCCTACCCTAGACTTCATTCTTGTTTTGTGTGGAAGCCTGACACAGGGAATTCTCCATGTGTATGTCTTATAGGCATACACTGATTAAAAATGTTTGCAACGCATGTAAAGACACAGACCATAACATAGGCCACTTGGCTTATGTTTCTGTTAAAACACATTGTTTTGACTTTGTGACAGATAATTCTGTTATTTTTCATTCTGCTCAAAATAAATTCACTGGCAAATATTTGAGCTGATGTTTAAATGATATATTTTTGCTGCTCCACATTCTTTTAGACTTTGGTTCGCCCTAAGTACCCTGTTTTTCTTTTTTTTTTTGTTTTTTTTTTTTGTTTGTTTTGTAAAACCCAAGACATACATTTGCTTCCAGCCACTGCTCTGTTAGGAAGTGTGTCTTCACAAAGTGCTTATGTTGCCAAACATGTTTTTCAGCTACCATTGCAAAAGTGTTTGTTTGCCCCGAGTGCACCCTTGCTGCTCTTCTAGTAGTTTGGTTTTTCAGAACCTTTAATTATCATGCAGCACCGGTGTGTTGGTGTTGCTGTTAGTGCTTTTGTGGTCTGAATGTGGTGCAGGCACTAACAGGTCTGTTCAGGTCATTTTTTTTCTTTCTAATCTTCCTAAGGGTTGGTAGCAATGATATTGCACAGATTGTATCCCCAACATTCACTGTAGTCGATGCATACCGTACAAAAGTTTCATTTTCATGTGAGTTTGGTTTAAAAGTTGCCATTTGGATCTGGTATGTATGGCTTTAAGTACGGCTTCAACCGCTTTAGGATAGACTGTGTGCTGAACCTTCAAATATTAACCCAAGTAATCAGTTTGTTCTTCTCATACCTTTGTGTGACTGGTTACTTTCCCTCACTATTGGTCATTCTAAGATTGGTTTATCCTTGTTGATACTAAAAAGAAAAGATAATTGAATTTTTTCCAGCATGTTGAAAGTACTGTGTGACAGCACAGTGTAGAAGCATTTAGTCCATTGTTTGTTTTAGATGTGCTTGCTCATTCATTGATAAAAGAAAGCAAGTAGTTGTCTGTCATTGGTGGACTTGGCATATTGACTCGTGTGGTCAAAGGCCTCAAGGACATCTGTTGGGTGTAATATTTATTAAGGCAGAGAGGGCTGGAGAGATTAGCATGGCTGAATACTTGGCTCCAAGGTAGTTTTGACAGAAAAGCACCAGATCTTGGTGTTAGTGACTGCATTATATTTTGCTTCTCCACTTATGTTTTCCTTGCCATTTGAACTAGAAGAGCAGTCCTGAGTTGAATGCATAGGAAAAACTGTTATATCAATGTGCTGTCACTTAAGAGATGAAAAACTACTTTTGAATGGAGGCTCGTGGCCTTTTTGTTTCCAGGCTTGTGAGGATTTCTCATCCATTTATAGTGAGCCTTCAAGAATGAATCAACATTAAAAGCATTTGACAAGCCAAGTAAAACCAGCTGGAGATTGTAAAGGCTTCCTACACATTTTACTGCAACACAAGAAAAAAAAAATCATAATGAGCTGAATGGAACATATTCATCATAACAAGGTAGTCAGGAGGTTGCAAACACATTCCTTCCCTATGCAACAATTGCTTCCTGAAACCTTTGGGAAGCCATAAAAAAATATACATTTAATATTTATTTATTTATTTATTTATTTATACTTTGCATGTTGGTACCATCTGTAGAAACAAAAATAAACCAATTTCCTTTTTTCTGTTAAATCAGGTGCTTTCTAAATAACCGTGACAGTGACATGTTTTGCTTTTTTGCTTCTCCATTACATGCAAGCTTCTGGGCAGCTGAAATGCCATGGAAGCATTTGAGCTTTATGAAATATTGTGGCATCCATGGATGTTTACTCATTGTTTTCCCCAAACTAACTAGCTGAAAATGCCAATAGAGATCGGACATTATTTTGATTTGTGACCGATATTAAAAGCACTAAAACTTTTCATTTAAAATGTACTTCATCAATCCCTAAATGAAAATAATTTTTTTTTTACTATAAGTGAACAATTATAATCATTAGCCTTTTTAAGCTGTCATTGTGTAGGACTTTAGCCGTGGGCATGACTGGCCTGTACTATTCTTTGTTGCAGCAGAGCTGAAGAAGTCTCTGACTGAACACACTCTTATTTCATCACTATCTTGTGTAGAAGATTAGTAGTTTTCCATGATTTTGATCTGTTTGCCATATTCACATTATATTTTTATCTGTTTGCTCTTTTCCAAAACAACTCTAGAAATGCACCCAGCACAGGGCTACATTTTTTTTATTGTTTGAAAAGCAGATTGCACAGATTACAAAACAAGTAGGAGTAGAAGAAATGCTGCAAATGAAGGACCTAAGCTTCCTCCTCATGTAGAGCCTGTTCTTTCCTTTCCTTTAGAAGGCTGCAGTAAAGCATTTCTAGTTGAGTCTGTTCTCCAGCTTGAACATATCTATCACTAGGATTGTTAGGGTGTTTGGTTTATTGCTGCTCTTCATCCTAAAATCCACAATAACCTTTTTGTCTTGTTCACATTCAAAATAAGGTGATTTTTTTCCCCCACATCATGCCACAAAGCAGCATTTATGGGATTTAATTAATTATATATTTTTTTTATTTATAGTCTTTGTTCCAGTTCATAAAATTATTACAAGCTTAAAGATGTATTGTTGTGCCTGGGACAATTTTATTTGTCATAGCCTCTAAACGGGGATTGGATTAGGTATTGGTTGCTAAACTCTGCCAAATCACTTCTTTCAGGGTTCTTTTAAAATAAAACAGCAAATTAACATGGAAATCAAAGCATTTGAAAAAGAGGGTTTTATTACTGTGGCTTTGACAACAGCTGAACCATCACTCCCCTCCAAAGAAGCAAAGAAACAATAATGTGTTAGACTGCTGCTTACTATGAAGGTTTAGCTTTGCTTTCAGACACTGGCAGCAGGTTGTAGCCTGTAAAGACTTTTTATTTTAGACTCTGCACGCATTGTTGTGAAACATTGTGTTTATGTGCTCAACTCAGATCTTCTGGCTGTTTTTGATCATAGCCAGAGATGTTGATTGCTGGATATGGTTTTCATTGGAGGTAGTATTACAGGATTTGACTCTCGCATGCAAAGGTGGCCATGTTGTGGAATGAGTGTCTACAGATTCCTACCACCAAAAATGTCCAGTTTGTGCCTTTATGAAATAACAGCAGCCAGCTTACATAAAAATATTTGCAATTACAGATTATTATTTGGAAGAACTGGGGTAATATATATGTAAATGAAGGATTTAGTCAAATGAATTGCAGATTGATTGTGGGTTTATTTACTGAATGTGATCGACTCCTTTAGGAAAATACAACAATTTTTCAGGGATCCGCAGCTGACATACATAACATCCTAAACATTAATTTCATTATTACAAGAAATACTTGACTAAAAATAGCTTGTAATGACATGAGATTAATATGCAGCTTAAATCAGATGATGTCTAATAATAGCAAAATCTTTTCATTATGATTTTGACCCATTCATGAGCACACAATGTGTGTCAGAAACCACTCTGTGGTGCAAGTCTGTGTTTAAACAGTTGCCAACAAGGACTACCCAGACACTCCCTACTGCTCTTATCGGGAGTTTGTTTCAACCACCACCTTACCTCACCTCTGCATACAAATGGTGCAGCTACACAGGGGAGCAAGCTGTGATAGGACCATGTTCAAAGGCCACTTCCTCCCCTTTGTCTCTGGAAATGCCCTTCAGAGGGAAAGTAAGAGGAAAAATTACACTGATCTGTTGATTCCTGAAACCACTTTGGAGAAACAAATGTTGTCGTTTAAATTACTCTAAGATAGCTTATGTTTCTTTAGATAACAAGGCCTGATGAATGTGCTGGATTTAATATAAAATAGCAGTTCTTTTGAACTGGGTTTGCCACGTTTTAATCTTCTCCTGTGATCAGTTTATGAAGTTGTCTGGTGCTTGTTATCAGTATGAGATTTGTCCTCTGCTCAGCATGTTTGCTCAATTTAATTGTGTTTTTTAATGCTTAGGAGAAAAGGAGAGGGTGTGTCTCCACCTCCTCTTTAACATTTGTTTTCCTTTAGAAATCCGGTTTTAGTAATGGTCTAAGGTGGAGCAGTATGAGCAAACATCAGTCCCCTCAGCTTAAAATGCACTGCTGTGTTAATCTGTAAAATTTAGGGTAATTTATTTTTAGATTAATTGTGCTTACTGTTTGGACTATAAAGGTGTGAGGTATTAAGATGAATGCACAGCACTCCTTAAGGGGGTCGAAGCAACAAACACTGACATGGGGAATTTAAGGGCTGAAGTTTAAGAAACTACCTTTTTTTTTTTTTTTTTTTTTTTTTTTTTTTTTTTTTTTGTTTATAAAGGGAAAAAAAAGCCACAGATCTGCTGGTGTTCACTGATCCTGCTAGTATAAATAAACAAGCTGTTTCGTTTTTCTTCAGTGTTCTCATCTTTGACTTCAGAGTTTCTGTTCAGCCATCCTAAACCTCCTTAATCTGACCCTGAAACATTTTTTCCCTTGTCAGTCGGCGTTTGGTGCTGGCAAATGGCCGAGTTTTTCCTCCAACTGTTATGAAGCAAGCCCTAACACGCATGTCTAATGCTCTTTCATTGTTTAAAGGGTTGTCAAACATAGCCAGTGGCCATGTGAAGCAGTCACTAAGTTTAGGATGGCTCCATATCCAGATGGTCTTGTCTGCTCTTACTGAGGGTACTTATGGTGTTCTGGGGGGATAAACCCGATGTTCTGAGGTGGTTGCACAAGCAAATGGCGATTGTTCCACACATCCTCTTCACACACACTTTGTGAATAAATGCAGCCTAAATGGATCTATTGAGACAACAAAGTTGATGAGTTACTGATTAGCTCTTGGTCAGGATAAAAATGTAAATGAAGGTGAAAACTTATTGTAGTTTTGACTTTTATACCCAATTTTGTGAACAGCATCTTCGCCAAAGCATGTCCTTTTTAAAAAAAATAAATAAATAAAAAATCAGCTATAACGAAGCCCCTGTGAAGTTTTAGCAGTGTTGATTATGTCCTCTTGTTAAACTTCAGCACTGCATGATTTTAAAGTCTTTGCAGCCACACAGACTCAGATAATTGTAATATAATATGTGCCAAGAATAAAACTTAAGCCAAAGTTAATGTGCTTATTAAGTAGACAGTTTTAGATACTGTAGTTTGGTTTACCAAGCCAGAAAGGTGAGCAGACATGGGACTTATTTTATCACAGGTCTTGAGATCTGTGTGCTTGATTTTTATCAATTACAAAGTTTTTTTGTTTTTTTTTTTTTATTTATTTTTTTAATATTCTCTTGTACCTGTGATAGCTATTTGTCGTAGTCCAATTTGCAGGTGGTTTTAAATGTGAATACATGGCAGGTGTTCAGGACTGGCTGCTGTCGCTATCGGTCTATGTAAAGTAAAGACAGGTTGGTTGGACTTGCCTGGGTTGTTTTGTTTTTTCCCTCCTCATGTTGTGGCTGTTTGCTTGTGTAAAGAAAAGCTGTGTTCCTGATGATTAGTGGTGTGATCATTCCTTTTACTTTTGTGTCTTCTTTTCCTTAAATGGCAAACACTAAAACCAGTTAGACATGTTTCATTCCGGTTTAGGAACAGTCAAACACAAAACCACCTTTACTCCTAGTACTTAGGAGTTTATTTCTCTAAAGATATTTTGATATCTTACATAAAACCCATTAAGGTTTTCATGTGCTTTATTATCTGAGTTATTTTCTCTGTCCTTTTTGTTTCATTGCACAGTTCCAGCAGGCTGTGTCATCAGAAGTAAAATGCCTCGGCAGGAACTCTTACACGCTTTTGGTGAACAGTCCACTTATCATTCGACAGGCCCTCCACCCCGAAGCCTCCAAAAAGGTGATTATTTCCTTTTAAGCTGAAGATACAGCATCTGGACAGGCACATGCTCACTAAGTAAAATGTAAAATGATTAGTTTGTTTAAACTGGCTTTGTGTTAAATGAAATGTGCCGTATTGTATTGCTTTTAGTTAAGTCTTATTAACTGTGTTTAAAAATGCTAGACTTTGTTAAAAAGTTGCCCTCTGAGATATTAACTTCCTAGTGTATCCAGTATAAATATTGTTGTCCCTCCACACTAACTTGTCTTTTTTTGTCTTCCTGTCTAGAATATTGTACTACCTGAGTGTTTCTTTTCATTTGTGGACATAAGGAAAGAGTTTCACAAATGCTGCCCAAATGCTGGCCCAGTGCAGAAACTCTCACTGGCCTCTATGTTGGAATGTATCCTTTGTTAGACAAAGCTGAAATTACTGACTGCAAATATCTGCTTTGATTTATAAACACAAACCTCAACATGTAATACAAAGTGAGAATCACGTATAAAAGTGGGCAGCAACCTTAACTGTGTGCGCAGATGTTGGCCTTCCTGCTGTGTCGGGGCAGATGATGTGGGTGAGGGAGCTGAGAAGCATGGTGCAGTTAACACTCAGCATCCTGGCTGAGCCCTACAGTAAGTTTAAATGTTGCTTAATGTTTTCATGTTCACACTTTTGAAGCAAAGTTTTTAATTATTCAGTTTTTTTTTTAATCAAGTCAGCTTTTTTGCATGTGTCATTGTCACCACATCTCTGTGTATATTCCCAAACAGCACACACACTTATTCATCATTTGACACATTAATGAACAGAAGTAAGATGACTCTAGATGGGTTACAGTGCAGATAAACCAAACTTTAATCTACAAGGTTTCATCTGGGCTGTGGCTGTTCCCTCTGGCTTCACTCCTCCCAGTAACAACCAAGTATGTATCTGGGTGTGAATAGTTAGAGGAATGCAGTGTTTAAAAGTCACACTGCCTGGCAGCGCAGACCTCTTCCCTACATAGAAAGGATCCACAAACACATTAAATCAGTTCTGTTTTCTTTTTCTTCTTTGTTTTTTAGATCACATATTTTCCTGTTTTGAATCGGTGAACTACAAGTTTGACTCTGGCACATGGTACGTAAAAACTTCAGGTATACATTTTATCCCTTTCAGTCTCTCTGTCCTGTTGCCACACCTGTTACACCTGTTAGCCAGCAGAGCTTAGAGAACGACAACCCTCCTCAGATCTCAGACCTCAGGCTCTGAGCATTGATTACAGCAACAAGAAAATCTCAAGTGTGTTATTAAAGCTGTCCAACTTTACCATCAAGCGCTTACCTGGATATTTAGTAGCAGGGCACCAGATCCTGAGGTTTTCACAAAGCCAAAAACCTGTCACCTTGACAACAGTGACATTTAACCATGGGAGTGTTGCTGTGTTTAGTACTTACTGTGAGTGGTCTCTGTCTCTGCTGTTTATGGGCAGTTTATTCAAACTTACCTCTGCACAAATAATTTCCTGGTTGTGGTTCTTTTGATTAATGTTAGAATCTCACAATTGTCCTTATTTTTCCTCCACATGGTCTTTTGTTCAGCAGTAAGACCGAGCCAGTGGACAGCGAGACAGTGATCCGAGCACGGGGGCTTCCATGGCAGTCCTCGGACCAGGATATTGCTCGCTTTTTTAAAGGCCTCAATATTGCCAAGTATGTTGGACTTCAAGTATTTTCCAATGGCTCCATTACTCGTATTACTCTAAAGGTTTAAATTAGAATCAAAAAGCGGGCTTTCAATGTTGGTGTGATAAATTCCTGTTACAGGGCTAATGGAGCCTTCTCAGATCAGTGATTCTGAAGTTGCTACAAAATCTGTAAAACTACATTTTTATCTTTTTCACCTGTAGTAATCTAGAAATAATAAGCTTCTTAATGAGCTGGATTAATATGTTGGGCGTTGATGGCATTGTTGTGAGTGTTATTGTAGTGTTTATATCATAACTAGTAAAATATGTGAAATATAAATCCAGCCCACAACCAGCTCAGCTGCATGTTCACATACAGAACATTGGTGCTTTTTAAAAACGAGTATCTAAAAACGATAGTGTGCTTATTGTGTTACTTTTGTCCAAAACCAAGCAAGCAGTCTTTCCTGTTTTGAACTACTCTCATTACATGAGCATTGGACTCTCTATTATACAAACTTGTCATTATCATGCAATGAAATGACAGTGGCTGAAGAAGTAAAACTGTTGGTGTTGTACATAAGTATACACTACCAGTCAAAAGTCTGGACGTGTTTCACCACTGGATTTAATCGGAAATTGTTTCCAAACCTTTGACTAGTACTGTAGATCTATTTGTAATTTATTTTTCTTTACATATAAGTATCTGTGTTCTTCTGTTTCAGAGGTGGTGTGGCTCTTTGCCTTAATGCTCAGGGAAGAAGGAATGGGGAGGCTCTGGTTCGTTTCATCAACTCCGAACATAGAGATCTGGCCCTGGAGCGCCACAAACATCATATGGGGAGCCGCTACATTGAGGTTGGGTTCGCCACTGATGGGTGGTTTGTTCATTCTGTGATATTTTTTTATTTATTTTTTTTTTAAGTTAAGTGCTGAAAATGTAGCTTTAGCTTAGCTCCCATTCTGTTAAGTATTTTGGTAGTGACAGTGAATTTATTACCTTTTTAAAGGTAAATCCAGTTTTCTTCTGTCTTTGTCAGGTCTACAAAGCCACAGGAGAGGAATTCCTCAAGATTGCTGGAGGTCAGGTTTCAGATTTTTTTCCCCCCTCATCTCTTCAGCCATGTTTGCATGAAGAGTCATAGTGAAAGACTTTCTGTTAGTAGAAGGAAGCATTACCTTCTGTAGCTTTCCTGCCACACATCTATAAAAGTGCAGCTCTATCGTGCATAGTGGCTCTTTCTCCTGTTACCTGTGTCTTTGCCTCATCCCAGTGACTCCCTGGCAGCTTACCTCTGGGAAATAAAAGACACTTTGTGAGGAGCATCCCCCATTCCCCCCCATCCCCCTCACCTCCTCGTCCTCAGGCCAACCCCTCAGAGGCCAGTTTGAGAGGAATTTCACCCTGGGCTCACAGCAGCTCACCTGTTCAGATCAGGCTTTAGCTTCATTCCCGCGAGGCTGAGAGAGCTGACGCTCTGTGAAAGGACTAACTCAGTGCTGATACAAAAGGGGGTGTGAAGAGACAAAGGCACGGCCTGGGGCCTCTGGACCGCTCAGCAGCAGCCAGCAGTAACACAGAACAGAGATAGCAGACAAAGAAACACAGTCACTTGCAGCAGATAACTTACAGGGGCTGCTAGCCAGTCCCTGGACTTTACTCAGATGAGTGAGGATCAATACAGATTGATTTATTTGCTTAAAGTCCAGTTTGCTGCCAAACGGGCAAAACAGAGATCCCCTTCTTAATAGAAACAACAGCAGTAATCATGAAAAATTGCACTGTACATGATCTTTAGTGTGTGTATCACACTGCAGCCTTATTTTGGTCTAGTAATTTTATCATGTTCACATGTGTCTATTGTTTCTCCTCTTTGGATACATGTTTAACAGATCTCTACTGATCACATGACCTTTTCTCAAGTACTGCTATAAGTCCTGTTCACTGTGAGATGGCCTGATGACAGCCCATCGGCCCCACTGTGCCATTTGAAGTTACGGCATGCTAATATGCTAAACTTGGATCAGCTTAATAGATCATTTTTCAGGATATACAGTTCTAGTTATACTACCCCCTGCAGTGGCTTTAAAAGCAAGTTGCATGAACCCTAAACCATCTTATTTAATATCTCTTATTTACTCTATGACTTCAGGGACATCCAATGAAGTGGCCCAGTTCCTGTCTAAAGAGAACCAGGTGATTATCCGAATGCGGGGTTTGCCATTCACCGCCACGCCTCAGGAAGTCCTGTCCTTCCTTGGTCCTGAGACCCCAGTTACAGATGGTGCCGAGGGTCTGCTCTTTGTCAAATACCCTGACGGACGGCCTACTGGTGATGCCTTCGTGCTCTTCTCTTGTGAAGAATATGCCCAGAATGCCCTGAAGAAACACAAGCAGATCCTGGGGAAACGTTATATTGAGCTGTTTCGGAGCACTGCAGCTGAGGTGCAACAGGTGATTTCCTTTTAGCTGTTACATTTATGAAATATAATTAACTGGATGTTAAGAGTCCACTGGTGGCATGTGTGGGAGTCAATGGTCCTTTTTAGATTAAGGAAATTATTTTTAATTTTCATTGTGTGAGAACTTATTTATAATAATGTTCTGTAATTCTAGAAGTCATAAATTACTGGATATATAAAGACAGGGACTTGTTGCCATGGTTTCTTTTTTTTTTGTTACTTTTTTATTATTTTTGTGCATCATTTATTTTTTTCTGTCATGGGAGAGTTGATTGATAAATAAACTTGTGTTTCACAGGTCTTGAATCGCTACATGTCCACACCTCTGATCTCAACGCTCCCCCCTTCACCCATAGTACCCGTCCCAGTCCTCACCACACCCCCCTTCCTCCCAGCAGCCAGCAGTTCTCGCGACTGTGTACGCCTCCGTGGTTTGCCTTACACCGCCGGCATCGAAGACATCCTGGAGTTCATGGGCGAGCACACTGTAGACATCAAACCTCACGGGGTCCACATGGTCCTCAACCAACAGGTCAGATTGGTGGGGGTGTTTTCTGATCTCAGAAATAATTACAGGGGGAAAACTTTGCAGTCCAGCAGAACTGGGAAAATTTTGTTTTCCAATGACAGCAGAAATTGAAGAAAAAAAAACTCATAATTGCTTGACTAAACACTACATAACAGCTTAAATAAACAGTTTTAAAAAATATTGTTTGGGCTACAGATTTCTGTCCACCTTTTTAGTCCAGACAGAACCACTTCTGTGTTGCTGATCTTGTCTTTCATTTACTCCTCTGGTGCAGGGCCGGCCCTCTGGGGATGCTTTCATCCAAATGAAGTCACCTGACAAGGCATTTCTGGTGGCCCAGAAGTGTCATAAAAAGACAATGAAGGACCGGTATGTCGAGGTCTTCCAGTGCTCTACCGAAGAGATGAGCATTGTTCTGATGGGAGGAACACTAAATCGCAGCGGCCTCTCACCTCCACCCTGTAAGCTTCCCTGTAAGTTATCACCACACAGTGATAGTCATTAAGGAAGCACGTGTTTGATTGTTGTGATATTTTATTTACTGCTGTCAGGAAATATATGATGCAACATCAGCAGCATCATTTGCTCGGTGTCTGAGTTGAAATATTGGGTTCTACATAGATGTCCCTCTCACGGGTTGTCTTTTAAAGTTGTACAAGAAACCTCAGGAATGACTTGTATATCCCTCAACCTTGGTTGTACTAAATGGCAAGTGTTTTGCAGACAAATGTATTTGTTGTGCTTGTCACCTCTCTATAGTCTGCTGGTAAAACATGTTGCTGTGCTTGCTTGTTTACCTCTGAAACACTGATGCAAGTTTAGACTGGGTGGAAAGCAACTCTTAACTATGTACTTTGCTCTGTTATGCCTCATATGTCATCGCTGAGGGAGATTAGATTGGAGCAAAGAGAGCATAATTTCTTTTTACTCATTTATTTTTGTGTGTGTTTTAATGACTGTTTAACTTGATAATTGTTTGAAATATTAGGTTTTTCTCTTCGTCTCTCTGAACTCGAATTGCAGCAGAAGTTTTTTTTATTGTTTGTTTTTTTGTAAAGAAATTCCCCTGATTGACCTGAAAACCCTTGAGCCTTAACAAGGTCACCAGTGATGTCTCAGTGTCACATGGCTGACACTGAGACAGACCATAACTGCCCACAGCCTCAAACAGATAGTGGTTGTATGTAAATACATCCTTACCGTCAGTCGTGTGTTTACATTGCAGGTATCACAGCTTGAAGGGTATACTGAGCTTTGGAAATGCGTTTCCAGTAAGAAGTCTACAAGCAATCACAGACATGAATTTCATAAGTATTTGTCCAAGTACTTGATATAAACTGTTAAGTTTAATGTAATTATAGTAGAATTTGAGTTGCAGTACGATTGTCAAGCTCTGACAAAAGATTCAAAGTGTCAGCTGAGAGGAAAGTTGTGCTGGATGGTCAGTAGAAACCCAAGAAGCACACTGGCTGAAGCTGCTTTACTGCTGCCTGTTGTCAACTAAACTTTACATTGACATGGAAGCTGCTGTCCTTTGAAGAAGCTCCTGCTTTAAAATAAACCATCTTCAGGTTTAACTCAAATTTTCCACAAAGAAAAGACCCTTTGCGGGAAGGCCATAATAAATGGAGGCAAACTTAAAAGTCTGCACCAGCTCTTTAAACATGAAGGTGGCAGCATAATGTCGTGGGACTATTTTTAATGGAACAATGAAGAAGAGCTGACACTGAGTCTTTAGTAGATTTCTCAAACCACCTGACAGATGAGCAATTTTTGGAACAGGAAAAAGACCCCATCATACATCAGTGCTGTGTGAATGTGATACATGCATTCTGCTTCAGAAGCACAACAATTCAAAGAAATGGCTGAACTATGACACTCATGTCTAAGGGTAAATTTCCAGGATGTGTAAAATATCTGGCTTGCATAACGGGTTTGTGTCCTTTCCAGTCTGTCGGCTACTGCCTTCTCTCTGTTTTTTTTCCTTTCTGTTTCCCTTCTTAATCAAGCTTACAGTTCATGATAGTATCAAAGCTTTATTTGAAAGTAAAAACAGTGAGTACCAAATGTTCATTACATGTAAAAATGTGCCTAACATTGGTTTGACTCACCTGCTGCATCAACTTTTATAAACATATCGGATTGTCTTTGTCAAACCACCAACTGTTTATTTTAATAGTGTTATTTATTTAATAGTGTGAAGCACCTGATGCGTGGTTTATTCTATGGAAGTATGACTAATGTTCCAGGTTGCTTCCTCTGTTTAGTTTGTGCAGCCATTATGAAAGCCCATCCTGTTTAGTTTACAATCTTTATGAGGGGAAAGCAGTAAATGATCACATTAGGGAAACTGAAGCTAAATGAACAATTAGCATATTTCATAGAAATAAAGATTCTTCAGCCTGTTTTTAATCTTGATCTTTTAACAGTTTTTCCTCTATGTGCAGTTTTATCAATTTATAAACCCTGAGAGGATTGAGTAAAGTTACTCTGGATGTGTTGTTTCTGTACAGTTCTTTGGGTACAACAAGGTTCTTCAGACTACTTAACTTGTTAACATACAGTCCAAATCTTTGTCTCTTTCTGTAGGTTTGTCCCCTCCCACAGCCTATGCTGCCTTCCCCACTCCACCTGCCATCCTCCCAGAGGCCCTCTACCAGCCACCCCTGCTAGCAGCCCCCAGACCTCCTCAGACCACAGTACACAGCCATGCTCACCCTTTGGCATACTACCCTCAACCACATCTCTTCATGAACATGAACATGAACTACACAGCTTACTACCCCAGGTACCTACAGGTCAACTACAACAAAAAAACTGCGAATGGAGCGATACCTCGTGTGCTTCTCTAAAGTCTTCCCTCTGGTTTTCTGTCTACTTTTACTCTTGCTTTTGCTGTCCAGCCCCCCAGTGTCTCCCTCCACAGTTGGCTACTTTGCAGCTCCACCAGGAGCAGTAGCAGCAGCAGCAGCAGTTGCAGCTCAGCCCCACCATGCTGCAGCCAGTGCCCCCTCTGTGCTGCCTCAGCCGGGTGCCCTGGTCAGGATGCAGGGTCTACCCTACAACACAGGGGTCAAAGACATCCTCAGCTTCTTCCAGGGATACCAGGTCAGTACAGGCAACACTGGAAAAGTCATAGATTAAAAGGTGTGTTTGTGTTTGGAAGGATGTGTTAAGCAGCAATGGATGTCAGAAATGTGCAGCTAATGCTTGCTGGTGTGTACTTTTTTTCAAACATATAGAAAGTTGCTTCACATTTGCAGAAAACCATGTCAAGCTATGTGCTAACCATTTGTTTCATTTTCTTGGTAATGATAAGGAAATGCAGATCAGTACAACAGTTTTTATGTTTCTTGCTGTAATTTGATGATGATGACATTTTTCCACAATCTACAAAGCTTCTAGCTTGATGGACTACTGAGCTAATTTCCTTTTCATTATAAAATCACCATTGTACTGTTAAGAAACATGTGTACACTTGTGCTCTTTCCCCCTTCCTCTTTGCCTCCCATATTTTTTGCTGCCAGCCCTAATTAAGTGGAGTCCCCTGAAGCAGGTATGAACCCTTACAGGTGTGGCTTTCAGACAGTCTGCAAACTGAAGAGAGAGAGAGGGGTGGAGTTTGTGATGGAGGTGGGGGAGGGATGTGCTGTTGTTGTTGTTATTGGCTAATCTTGGCTCTGCTTTTAGTCTTCATGGCTCATGTCATCCAACGCTGGTACAACCCCTATATTGGAAAGAGTGTGTGTATTCACACCAAATACATTTTTTTGAGGTTCAGACTGGTGAACATGAGAATGGAGAAGTCCATGAGTGTACATCGTGTGTATCTCAGTTCTGACTGTTGGCTGAACTGCTGCAATTGTATCCATAATGGTGTGTGTGTGTGTGTGTGTGTGTGTGTGTGTGTGTGTGTGTGTGTGTGTGTGTGTGTGTGTGTGTGTGTGTGTGTTCTGGCTGCAGCAGCTTCTTTCACACAGACCCTGGCTGAGAAAACACTTCAGTACCACGTATTCCCATGCCTTAACACTGTTGTTCAAATAACATATTTTCAGACTGTATTTGTTGAGTGTTTTGTTTATTTGTTTGTTTTTTTTTTCCTATCCTTTTTTAAATGCATTTTTAGCACTTCAGAGAGACTATACATCGTCTGTGTGTAAACCTGTGTCATGTGTTGTCAAACATTGTGAGGGCCTCCCAGCCTGACTGTGTGTCCATCATTATGCTGTCTGTAGTACGCCCCTGACGAGTACAGCGGCATGGTTCAGATGAGCGAACAGGCCAGGAGTCTGATTCAGCCCAAAGAATGGCTTTGTCTTTAGGGACACGCCGCAAGGTAAGAAGAGCCTCCACAGCAGAGAGGCAGAGTGGAGAGAGGGGACATTTTCTCTGCTTGAATAACATCTGTATGTCTCAAACAACTCCACAAACAAATAACAGATGTTTCTTACAATTTAAAACACCCTCTGAGTGCTGAGGTGGGGATCTTCTGGTCTAGAAGGCTTTCTCAAGGAGGTTACTAATTTTCTGAATGTTCATTTTAGAATCGCTTAAACTCATAATTCACATTTTGATGTTTTTGCTTTTTAGATCACCAGTGTAATGTTTACTAGATGAGCTTCCTTTGACCTGCAAGGCCACAAGGTTTAAATTGAGTCACCAAATCTTTTTTTTTTTAAACTAAATATCAAGTTTTTTGGATTAATGTTTTAATCTGTGCACTTTGCAAGATCTTAAATGCAACAAGCAGCAGATTTAATGAATCTATTTGTTCCCATGAGAAAAACTTAACTGCAGTGATTTTTTGTTCATGTCGTCTATGAAGAGGACTGACAAGTTTAACCATTGAGGGTGAAGATCTTGGTCAGATTGCTGACATGTCGCATGGACTTGATTTAAATGTTCATTTTGATGTTTTTCTGAATTCTTTTTTTAAGAAGGAATTCAACTGTGCCTGAAAAGGTTTTTATCAGTGACTAAAAGTTTTAGAGAAAGATAAAGTTCAGATGTTGTACATTCATGGAGATGATAAATATCTTACTGGGCCCAAAAAAATTTTTTTTCCCTCAAACAAGTTCACTAACCTGAAGCTTGAACCTGAGAAAGAATTAAACTGGTAAATCACTCATGTTTCATGTCTTTGATTAAGGGCCTGCAGCCTTTTGGCTCAGTGATGCAGTGATGGTGTTTGCACCGTTTTCCCCAGAGAGAGTCAAGAGATTTATACCCGCTGCGCCACTCAGTTAATTTAGTAAAAGAAAAACCAATTTTTTTATGTTTAACAATCCAATCACTACTTGCTGAACATATGAAATATTTTAAAACGGTCATTGTTGAGGATTAGAGGGAAAGGGCTTCAGTATAAATTAGTCTCCATTCAACACAACACAAAAACTGCCTTCTAAAGTCTTCACCATTTCTGAGAAATGCATCCAAAGAGCTCGTCTTACCTTCAGTCTGCTTGTCTGATCCTCTGAATTTGTGGATTTTACTGCTGATGAAATCTGTTGATCATTTAAAATTGTGCACGTCTTACTAAATCAGATTTCTTTTTTGTGTGTGTGCTTCTGCATCAAACTTGATTTCAGTACATAATGTGAATGGATGCATGCTAGTGGGTTATTAACAGATGTCTTCACCACCAGCCATGTGGTTTTCAGGTCTCTAAGAACATCATGTATTCTGCTTTAACTTCTAACTCTGCCCTCTAATCTTTCTGCTTTCTAACTCGACTTGTTTGATGAAGTGATGGTCCCAGTGCATGATTCTGTCTCAGCTCTGCCGCTCCCCCTGCTGTTTTCATATTGCACTGCAGTGAAGTGACTTCTTGTCTTTGTTTTGTCTTTCTGCAGCTGCAACCAGACGCGGTACTCATCTTGTATAACTTCAGTGGCCAATGCAGCGGCGAGGCTTTGATCACCTTCCCTACTGAGGAGATGGCCAGGCGAGCTGTTGCCGAGCGCTCAAACCATCCTTTCTATGGCCAACAGATCCAACTTGGCTTCTGTAACTGACCACTTGCGCTCCATCCCTCTTCAACTCGCTCTGTTTAGCATCCTGCAGAGGAGCCATCTGTTTTCTCTTCTTCAGGAACGCCTCCAAACTCCAGTTCTTTTCAGAACATCTTTTCAACCTTTCTTCTTCTGTGTGACCTACTGTTCTAAACACACCTGGCAGTGGTGGCCCTGACACTCCCGAGGCTGCTGTTGGAGTTCATGCATCTGCATATGAAGCAGCAGCTGAATGTTGGGCAAATGACTGTGGATTCCATGTACAGCTTTTCTGTATTTTTGCTCCTGCTGTTGGAGGCTGGTTGTGGAGAAGAGACGGAACGGAGCCGGGAACAGAATATATAGCGGCTCTGCTAAACCAAACATGCAGATATATTTATATTATAAATACATTTATATATGTCCCCTATAAAACTGTACAGATGTGTGTCCTGAAATGCTTGACAACTTCTACACACAAATCATTTATGTATTTCTAAAGTTTCACTCTTAAACCACTTAGACTTTTGTGTTTATGAACGTTTGTGTTAGCGCTTTGCAAATACAGCTCTGTGTGTGTGTGTGTGTGTCTGTCTGTGTGTGCTTGAAGTTTATTATTTGATGTCCTCCAGCTGTGTAGCTGTGTGGTTGAAAAGAAGAGCCATAAAGACCTAATTTAGACTACTGAATCAGCATGCTTACTGTCATGAGTTAGTTTTGAGTAGCATTGAAATTCAGGGACTACTTAATACCACACTGCACCACAGCTGTGTAAGTGTACCAATTACGCTGACTTTATTTTGTTTGTTTTGTAAAAATGACAGCATGTCATCCCATTTAGACATTTTCTAAGCACTACAGATTTCCTTTTGCTTCCCTCAAAGTAATGAGGAGCTGTGCGTCTTTAGCAGTGTAGAGACAAATTAATTCTCTTTTTATTAATGCAATTTCTTTCTATATTCTGTAATTTTGTTATGAAATGTAATACGACAGTTTTCCTTAAATATTTTTTTATGAACTGCAGCAACTGTTTTCTTTTTTTTTTTTTTTTTTTTCCCCCCCAGTCTATAACTGAGTCTGCAGCGTGCTGCTACAGCCAGAGAAATGTATCAAGCTGCATTAGTTGTTCAGGTGGGAGACCTGCTTGACAGCTGTCTTAGTTTTTCTATCATTACTGTGCCTACATTACCCAGAGTGCAATACTGGCCCTGATGAGGCAAAGTCAGCCTCTGGTGGCAGAGGATAAATTTGCTTCTTTTGTGAGTGTGGGACTTGCATGAATTTAGGTCTGTGTATAGGCTGTAAACAATAAAAAAATTTGACAACTATTAATGTTTGATTGCTTCTTTGGAGAATGAGTTTAATGTGTTGAAATTGAATCAGAATGATTATAATTAGTAGGTGACATCATTCTTTATCAAAGTCTACTTCAGGTCTTGTTAATGACAGTTTGTCCTGTTTAAATCGAGCAGTAAATGTTACTTGAGTTACTGAAAAACCCCACAGAACTGTCAAGTCTGACCATTGTTATTGCAGATGTTGAAAAGGTACTTGGGAAGAAAGTTAAGATTCTTCATGTAACCTAATTCTCAGCTGTGGTTTCACATGCAGTAAGTTTTAGTCAAGCAAGTTTACATGTATAGCACATTTCGTATGTAAGACAATTCAAGGTGGTTTACAGTAAACGATAGGATTACAGCGGGGTGCGGAATAAGTGTTAAAAAATATGTAGAAGCTTTTTACAGAACAATCAGCTACGCCATCAGCAGTGACTGTAAAAATTTAAAGGTTTGTGGGAAAAGGACATTGGGTGCGTGTTCGGCGATGAGGAATGGATGAAAATTGTTTCACAGACTGGAAAATACATAAGGGAATGTAAAGGCAAATTCACACAGTACAAAATTATGCAGAGATATTACTGGACAACAGTGAGACTGAATAGAACGGGTCTTAAAAGTGACTCTATGTGTTGGAAATGTCAAAAGAATGCAGGTACACTGAAACATTGTCTGTGGGAATGTCCATTTATAAGACCCCTGTGGTTGATTATTGTACGAATCCTGAGTGATTGGTTGGGTGAAACAGTGCCACTCTGTCCAAGACTCTGTTTGCTTGATGATAGAGGACAGATGTCTCATGTATCAAAAGGGAAGTTTTCCGTTATTATAATTGGGATCTCTGTAGCAGCCAGGGTTATCCTTAAGCACTGGAAAACTCCAAAAACCCCACTAGTTAAGGAATGGGTCAACCTGCTGGTTAAAATGGCCTCATATGAGTGTATGCTCTACAAATTAAGTAGCAGGGACAACACTATTGCACCAGTCTGGGGACCATTTTGGTCTTACATTACTATAAGAGCCACCCAACAGGATGACTCCTGAAGGCTCCCTTACTGATGACTGTCTCATGTTTTTGTATCTGGTAGCTACTGTCACACCCCATGTTTGTTTATTTATTTACTTATTTATTTATGTTCACTTATGTTTTATATATTTGTCTTATATTATACGCGATAGCCCCTCATATGTCAAGGTCAATTTATGTCAACCTCTCAAATGTTAAAAGATGTTTAACAGAATGTTTTGTTACTCTGTCATGTAAAAAATGTTAATAAAAAAAAAAAATATGTAGAAGAACATATAGAAACAAAATCAGTCTTTTAAAAGGGTGTGCAAATGTCAATGTAATAATTATTTTAAAAACAAGTAGCAGTCTAGAAAAGTTCAAATATAAAGTGCATAAGGTACATGACAAAAGCCATGTTTTTAACCTGGATTTAAGCGTCTCTACATTGGCTGAAAGTTTCATCTCCATAAACTCCGCTCTACTTCCACTTGTTTTGCAGAATAACAGCTAAAAGCTGCTTTTCCAAGTCTAGTCTGGACTAGCTGACCTGAGTCTTTGAATCTAAGAGCTCTGCTAGGCTTATATTTTCTGACAGATGTATTCTGGGTCTAAACTGATCTGGGACTTGTAAACCTATTAGTAGTGTTTTACAATCTATTCTGTCCCTGTCTGGAGGCCAGGGGAGCGATTGTAGTTACTACCACTGGAGGGCGCCAAAGCAACACATTCTAACAGTCTCTGGTAGAATAAATTAAATTTTGATATTTGAATGGAAATGTGCTGGAGTTCCTTAAAATGCCGAAAGGTGGAGAACTGTTATATAAGTAAATACTTACGTGTGTGTATGTGTGGATCCTAGCAATGGGAGGGTCAGCTCTCAAAGATTTGACTCTTATCAGGCTGTAACTAGAATCAATTATAATCATCATTTATTCATTTTTCATTCTGCGTTATCCTGTTCAGAGTTGTAGGCAGACCAGCACATAACCCAGTTACCACTGGGCAATAGACATGGTTATCTCTCTGCTGATTACCTGTTCAGAGCCTTTACATCGTTTTAGAAATGTCGTCAACATTTATTAAATGCAGTATGCACATAACCCTTTTCAAACGGTGTCAGTCCATTCATGGCATATTACAAGAAGCTGTCACGGTCTTGCCATAGTTTTCAACAGTGAGCCAGAGTTCCTTATTTCAGCTTTAGCGGTCAGTATTTTCTGCTTGATCAGAAAACATCTGCAGGTGACATTCCTTGAATATTTGTATGCAGTGGGTGTGAAAAGGTGTTGCATAAGGTCATGAAAAAGTTTGACTGGAAAATATCTGTTTTTCTTTTGTAAAGATGAAGAAACAGTGACGCAGAGCCAGAATGAGTTTTTTCTTTTATTGACATACACTACGTTAGAGCCTACAGTATGATGCTAGGTATTATTCCCTTTGAATAATTTCAAAAAGCACTGCAGTCTTAAAAATTACAAAAATTTTAACATACAAAATATACAAGAAATGACAATACAAGGCTTGGTAAACATCAGCTAAACCTGTATTTCCCTTTTAATTTACATACATCATATATATATATATATATACATATATATATATATATATATATATATATATATATATATGAGACACCCATACGTGTCTTCAGCCTTTTAGGAATGACATCCATTTCAAAGTATCAAAAATAGTTGTACAGTCTCTGTAGCTTTACTCTCATGTAAAATGGGAACATATTGTTCGGTCTTTGGTTGTGGCAGAAGTGGACGGCAGACAGAGTTAACTGTCAATGCTGGTTTTGTTTCATTTTGTTGTTTGTATTTTCTCTTGACTCAAGTCTCTTAAGCTGTAAAACCAACTTTTATGCAAAACTCCATTTCTATCCTCCCACCCAACCTTTATGTGCCCCCAAAACAAAGAATAATAACTGTTACCGACATATGTCTTAGTCATGGGGAGAAAAAAATAGAATAAACCCAGAACTGCATACAGACAAACACACAAACTGGTTTTTAAACAGGAGTTAAGGCATCCTAATATTCACATAGTGACATGATATTCTCACTATATGACACGTTCTCTTTTTTTCTTTCTTCTGTCAAATCCATAAGCAACTTTACAAGTAGTTTATGATCTCATATTTTACATCATGTATCACATTTGCTGCTGTTACAGTTTGCATAGCCTAAATACATCTGTGTGCTTCTGTCACTGAAAACAGGACTCTCAGAATTCCTGACTTCTGTACAGGATATTTGGTACAAACATCTATAATCCATCCTCACACACATTCACACACACGTATACAACCCAGCCTATTAAGATGCTTGTACTGCGTCTTCCATGTAGGATGCAAACAGAATCAATCAAGCACCGACAAGTCTACAGTCTACTTCTATAGGCATCATGGTTTTTTTTTTCCTTCTTTTTTTTTCTATTTAAAGGCATTAAGCAAATTTTAATGCATAGCAGAATCATTTTCACCTGGAAACTGACTTCAAATCACTCTAAGCAACACTCCTCAACTTTAACATGCAGGAGCATCATTGTCAATCTTAAGGCAAAGAAGCCTAAAAAAAACCAGCATCTGTCTCTACCTGTTCAGATCTACGTCATATATGACCGTGTGTTATTGCTACCATACAGGCACTACTTAACCCTCAGAGTAAGAAAAAATGAACACGTCATTATTCTGGAAACTATTTAAGAAGTCTTTGATTGTGGACAGCAAACAATGATTGTTGCAAGCGGGGAGATGTGGAAGACCCCATTACATCCAGATGTTGCTCTCTGGGCTGAGATTTTACCTTGTTCATTACAGAAAAGGACACAATACATAAATACAATATACAGACAAATCTTTATGTATAAAATACTTTCACAACTTTTGTCTGATTATTTCCCACTTATTGTTGCCTAAGCTGTCATATACCATTAGAGATGCAGCAAATAGAAGGCACGCAAAGGCCCCTGGGATACTTGCGGAGTTGATGCATCAACAGAAATTTCAGAGGCAGAGCGCTCTGTCTCTGTGGACCAATGAAAACACTTCTCTGTAACACAGAAAGAACGGGCGAGTTTACAAATTGTGAAACGCATCCCTTGTTAGGAGTTGCACGTCTATTTTTGAAAGCAAAAGAGAGAAAAAAAAGCTTTTGCGACCATTCAACGCTACTAAACATTAATAAGGCATTTGATCAACTCGAGGAGGGTGAGGAGAAGGAAGGGGGGGAAGAAGAGGCAAAAACTGGGGATGAATGTACAGATTCTACAGCTGCAAGGTTACTAAACGTTGTGGAATGTTGCATTTTGCAGATCCTAGACCGACACCACAGGAGCGGGCCCCTGTACCCCCCAGACCCGAGGTTTTATCTCCGGGGTAAAATCAAGAGGACATTATTTTTATTACAAGTTTTACTTGTTTAGCCAGAAAGCTAAAGAAAATCTACTGAAAGATCTTTTACTTTCTTTCTATGATGGGTAGTCTGATTGTTGAAGCAGGTTTTATTTGAATCTGTTAATCCATGTTAGTCCACCTTGCATCACTTCTATGGAGAATGTTTTATAGCATCTGGGAGCTTTATTAATGTTGCCTGAGAGATGTGTGTTACATCTTTCTTCATGAAAGTCAAGTCACGCTGGTGAGAGGGTGAGGACAACACCCCCCTGTTGTGTTGTCTCCACTACAAACTCATTTTTAAAAGTGAGCACTCCAGGCTCAGCGAGGCGGAAGCTAATTGGTCAGGAAGACAGCGGGTGCTTCGAAGGGCCAGATAGTCAAACACAGGCCTGAGAACAGCAAAGAGCTCGGCTCTGACTCCCGTCTGGAATCTGCACGCAGTCCTCAGCTTTTCACCCACATTTCCAAATGACAGACAGGGCATCATTTACATGAAATCAAAGAAACACCGTTTTGTCAGGCCGGAGGTCTTTCACATCTTGTTTCAGTCTGGTCTCTTCGGCCCTCTTCCTCTACTGGGATCAGGTCTGGAGTCCATGTTGTTAAGCCAAGAGTTGGACAGACGGTGCGCAAGCCAAGCTATGACTGGGAGTGAGCTGATGGAGGACCGTGAGTTCTGGGGGACTGGGACATGTCTCTGCCGATGATCTCGTTTACTGTGGAAACAAAACACACACAGAGAAAACAGCTTTAATCCGTTGAACAACAGACTTGTAAAACCGTGGTGCAGATGATGTCATAGTCTACAGACCAAGTAGTACAGTCTGGGTTTGATATATTATTATATTATTAATATTATTGCAGATACTCAGCATGATCAAATGTTGGTTTAAGGTGTCAAATCTGCTTCCTGATGTGACAGTGAAATTAGGGTCTTTAATCAGGTAAAATATCTCAGACACTTTTTCACATCGCAAAGAAAAGATGATGAAAATATTTAATGTTGTCAATAAAACAATTTATGTGTATACAGACTGTTTTGCACCACTTTCAATTGCACTGTTGGTGTTGGTATTTTTTCTTTATTTCAATAATGTAAATAATGTATATTCCAATTAAAAAATAAACGTATGCATAATTTAATAAAAAAAAGTAACTAAATAAAACAAAATGGTAAAACTACAAAGAAGCTTCAAACAGAACACAGTGATGACATGAGAGCATTTTATGATTACTTGGATTTTATGATTGTTAATGGTTTTGCACTTTTTGATTTTCAGAATGTAAAGTGCACTAAAAATAAACTTTGCTATCATAATCATTATTATTCCTTGAGATGGTGGCTCCAGTTTTAAACTGGTGGGTCGAGTATTTGCCAATGAGGTCATCTTTAAGACTAAATTAGGTTTGAATACAAAACGCTAGTGATCCCAGCAGTGGAGGCACCAATACAGTTGCATTATTGTTGATTTTATTGTTTTTTTAAATCATTATTTTATCTATTTGGTGCAAGATCTTTATTGTTTGAAAGCTGAAAAAAGAAAATATTTTTCCTTATCTTCTTTTCTAGCTCCTATTGCAACCTCAGACAACATGCACTTCTATCCAGCAGAGGGCAGTGTAGTTCCACACTGAGTTTCTGCCAGTATTAAAATGTCAAACTCACAATGCCAGAAGCACAAGGGTGGAAAAACTAAACCAGACTGGCAAACTCAAAGGTCGCAAAGTCCCTGCTCTAACGTGAGATGTAATCATTCCTGACATAACAAATGAGAGAAACTATTCCATTTACTGACTGTGTCACCTCTCACCTTTGTTTGAGTCCAAGAAATGTTAGCAGTTTGCGCAGCGCATTAAACACACGCCTGTGCAGCTGGCCAAGCAGCACAGTTGTCCATTACTTCATTAGAGCTTTAATGGTGGTTCAGTATATTTCCTCAGGCACCTTCATGGGGTTTGTAAGCAAAAAAAAAGAGGGGGCTGTGTAAAACCAATCCATTATTAAAAACACGGCTGATCCCAGAGAGGCACTCGAGCACAGCGAGGTTAATTACTCCACCAACTCAGCTAGAGCTTGATTTTAAACAAATAACAGCTCAGTTTTTTTCTGTGCTGCAGCTTGTTTTTCAGCCAGCATGTGATTGTTTTACATCTGCTGCCTCCATTCACTACTCAGTGGGACCACAAGAAACTGCAGAGAGCTAGTAAAAACTGTAAATCAGCTTCAGATACTTTGACGTGGTGAGAAAGACACGAGGACAGGGAGACAGAGAAGACCTTCATATGACAGAAAAGTATGTAAAATGTCTCTAGTTTCCTCTGTAACACGTAAGGGCCGTCCTTTGACTTCTTCATGTGGTTTCCCCAAGAGTTTTAATGTGACACTGAAAGGTCAGATGCATGAGGAAATCGCACAAATCAGGCAGGGCAAACTGGTTTGGGAGGGTTGCACCAGAGACCTCTGGCCCAGTTTGGTGATGGGAAATTTACAAGTAGACCTGTCTGTGCATGACAGTCAAAATACAGCTCTATTCCTCTCCTGTGAACTCAGGCCACTTGTGCAACTGAACTGTAAAATCAGACATTCCCCAGGACATAATAAACAAATGTTTTAACATTAACTCAGTTGGAAAAAAAAACAAAGAAAACAAAAAGAGATGGCAGAAGGTGAGTCAGTCAACGATGAGCAAAGAAACCCAGTCGAGTGTGATTTAAAAGAACATGTCATATTTACATCTAAGACACAGCAAGAAGATGAAAAATATGAGCTGCAGTATCTTCATGACTTCTCTAAAACATAATGATCCTCACAGTTAGCTACACAATTTGACTATGGGTTAATCAAACTAAACTTCACCCAAAGTCAGTTTTTTTAAATTAGACATAATTTCTTTAACTTTGTTAGTCTTTGTTTTAGGACCTGATATAATTTACTGCACTGGTGTACATTATTTGTGTTTTCTGCTGCTTGCTTTTGTGTCTGGCCACCATCACTCACATCATCCTGTTAGCGTGGGAGGCTCTTCCTTTCCCATGTCAACCATGTTCACACACTGTCACACTCAGAGAACCACCACGCACTTATGAGACTACCGTGTGACTATCAAAGCAAACATTTACCTTTGCATATGCAATGTAACACTGAGGCTAACGCATGACAAGTGGGCCAGTTTATTAATTTTGTCACACAATTCCATGTGTGAAATAAAACTGCGATAGAGGACGGCAGATCTCCTTTAAAGGCTGTGACCTTTTGAGAGACAAGCGGTGCAGCTGGGCTCAAAAATAAACAGCATCCTACGGCTGTTAAAGGAGTGGCAGAGCAGCTGTATCCATAACATTGAACAGATTAAATGAGTTAAAAAACAACAACTTGATAGCGTTAAAAGAAAGCTCAAATTTGTAATTTGTGAGACCATCACAGAGTGGCATTTACTGGACAGACTTCTCCTGCACAGCTCAAGTGTTATGTGGTAAACTGTATAGCTGTGTTTATTCACGGGAGTCTTTTTGCTCTAATACCACAGCAATATGAGCAACATTGTGTGAAGAGCGACAGACCGACATTAAGTGGGCGGCTGCAAAAAACATATCACTTTCCGCTGTACTGATTAGATTGTTGCAGAGGCAAACATTAACCTATGGACTGATAAATAACTCCAAAGGAGGCAAACTGAGGCCAATTAGCATGAAACAAACTGAAAACTTGCGACTTGATCAGGCGCAACTTCAGAGTAACTCATCTGAATTTGATTCACTCAGTTTTCTCATAAAAGGCGCAAAGGGAGAGGTTTCCCCACACGATTCGTCAGAAATATTTTCTCATTTAGCATTTTGGTAGCTTCACTCCCGCAATTACAGCTGTGCAAAATGTAAATTTGGATTATCTGATTTGGGGCCATTAGAAAGGAAGTTCATTTCCATTTCCATTGCAAAAGCCACATAAAATGGAAAGATGATGACAGCTTCTCTGGCTCTTTATTTCTTCTACGCTGCTTTCTCTCTCAGTAAACGTCAACAGACATACTTCGTCCAACTCAGTTTAAGACAAAAGTTACAACACGTGAACTAAAACCTACAAAATAGCTTCAGTAAATGAAGAATTTGTTCTCTTTGACAGAGAAGAGCAATCATTTCAGTCTTAAAACCCTGGTGATCAATATGCATTCACTGCTTCAATTTAATCTGGAGCTCCACACATCAATAATCCAGAAGTGAAAGAGAGGTTTGAGTTGAGCAGCTTTTGACTAGTTTCATATGCTGATAGCGTTTTCTCAGGTTTACTGGTATTGTTCATGACAATGCAACAGAAAACCAGTGATTCAGCGCTGCCTGCCGTAGTAACTGTGGCACTTGATGTCTCAGCCAGAGGGAGATCCTCTGCAGATGACTGGGAGGGGGGCTCCCTAGTCAAAATATACATCTGCATTCAGCCGACTAATACATATACTACTATGACAAGTAGTACAAAGCTTTGATCAGACTGCACCACCCGCTGTGAACCAAAAGGTTCTAATCCGTTCTGAATTAATATCAAAGTATTAACTTTATCATTATTTATCTTTCAAGATTCAAAATGTTGGTTCAGAAGCAGTGGTGGCAGCAGGAGAGTACATTTAGCATAAAAATACTTATTTCAGTAAAAAGGGAAAAGAAACAAAGCAAAGCTAGTTACAGTCGTATGTCCAGCTGAGCAACATGTCTGACTGGCATCAATAAAAGTTAGGGGCAAGTAAGAAAATTTAGAATAATAAAGATATTTAACCCATCAATCCCTGCAAAATGTCACAGGTTATAAATCTATGGAGCTAAGAATACATAGGCTTTCTTTAATTTCACATCCAGAAGGAGACCACGGTAATGGAGTCATTTTACCTCTTTTTCAAAAGTGCGTGTCAAAAGAGGCATATTGAAAAGATTTCTATAATGAAAAACAGAAGTGAAAAAGGCAGATGGACATTCAGTATGATAAACATGTCTACTGCTGGAATGGAAAATGGGTAATTATCGTAACCCTCTATGACACATTGAAAAAAGTTCCCTGACCCAGGCATAAAAAACATTACTCTGGCAGAGCAGCTTAAGCAAATAAATTTGAACACTAACTGATTCTTCGGCCCAGCAAATGAAGACAACATGCCACAATGGAAAAGTTTTGAGCAAAGGGTACAGAGACTTGGTTTGCCTGCAAGAAAGAATACCAAAGCACACAGTTTCCACTTGCAGGGCTCTGTAATGACATGCACGCGTCTTTGCAAAGCCTCGAGTTAAAAAGTGCAGAACCCACTGAGCCTTCACACACACACGTATTGGAAATAGATGGTCAGTTAATGGAACTTAGCCTGATGCACAGAACCTTCTCCTCTACTCTTTTATCTCTGTAGCTGCCTCTGCGATTCCTTTCTGCTTCACTTTAATTTCACTTTTGGAGTAAAGAGAATGAGTGGGTGAGGGCGCAGAGCACAACAGAGAGGATCATTATAAAGTCAGTTTCTCAAAGTCACTCATCTCTGTGAATCATCTGTGGATTTCCCATTTGATGTGACGGTAAGCGATTCACAGGAATAACAGCTTTTGATGTGGGACACAGAAGTGGCTCCACTCTGCAGGTGACCACAGGAGCCGACTTTTAGAAGTAAGCTGCTAGAATGGCTGTTTGAGGAATGTTTCCTGTTTCAAACGCTGATCATTTTTGTTATCCGCTTGTTGTTTAGTCAATAAAATGTTATGTGGTAATGAAAACAGCCAATCATCTCAAGTGACTACCAAAAATAAAGCAGATTTTAAAATGACATCTAAACTTGTCTTCTCTCTTAAGAGCTAAAAGAAATCATATCTGGAGGCAACGCAGCATGCTACAATAAGCTACACGTAAACAATGTTGCACGTACATGTCAGCAGCTCCACATTTACAAGGGGGATTGAAATCAACTTCATCACCTTCTGTCAAGTCTTCACTTGTGCACAATTAAAAGTGTGGTGACTAGCATTTGTACAGCAGTGCTCCAAGAGCACAAATCAAACATTTTTATAATGTGCAATACAAATACTGACCAAAACAAAGTAAGGGTTAATACAATGATCGTGCCTCACAGAAGGATTTCCAGGCATTCCCTTTTAACAAAAAATTTAGCAGCTGGCACTGTCTCCACATGAAGCTCATGTCCCTGCCAAGACCTCTGCATTGCACTTTTAAGACATTAATTGTGTGGAAAGATGACACAGAAAGTCCTTTTCCACTTCTTTAAGAGGGAAAAAAGACCAGCAAATGTTTGTCTTTGTTTTTAAAGATCAACAGCGTCTGATGGAAACTAACTTTCCTTCCATTGTTGTTTTTCATTGTTGAACGTTACTGTTTTAAAAGGAATCCCTATGAAGGAAAAATGTAAATAAAGGTAATTTAAAAGCAGCCAAAGACAAAAGGTCTTTTCCTAATCTAATTTTGTTTTAATTTAATTTAGAATAAAACAGGAGACGCATTCCTCGCCACCTGTCAAAGGTAAACCAAACACTTACAGACATTTTCTGCCTTCAGTCTGGATCAACTGGTGGGAAAGGTCTTATTTTAGATTCCTAAATGTTGGACTCTCACTTGCTTAATTCATTGTACAACTCCCATATGTTAAGTATCAGATTGTGGGCAAAAAGCAACCTGTCAAAAATGAGCTGGGGTTTTAGAAAAAAGAGAAATCCTGCTAACCCAAAATCACTGCTTGATGTACACTCACATTTAACATACAGAAAAAAGCAGTATTGATCTTCTCAACCAAGTAGGCTACAAGATGAATAAGCAAGTCTGCTGTTCTTTCAAAATGTTGCTTCATAGATATTTCAAATCTGATAATGTTGTGTGCATGTACGCAAGTTTCTTGAGCAACAAAACTGTAACCAAACAAACAAACAAAAAAGTAAAATGTCAGCTACAGGTAGAAGTGTTTCTGTCTTTTTCTGTTCAGTTTATGCCCTTATTGTAATACAGAAGAAAATAGATACTTAGTTTAATGACAGAGACAGACAGATATATATATATATATATATATATGTATATATGTATATATATATATACACATATACATATATATATATACATATAAAATGATATTTGCACAAGAATGTGTATCTCTCCCTCCAAACACCTCCCAAGCATTTGTCATGGACACACACACTGCCATCACTACTCTCGTGCATACAGAGACTTTTACCATCTCTTTCAATTCATGCTCTCCAAACATAACAGCGGAACTGATTAATTAGCTTCAGACTGTTTAGTCACCATGACAGCTGTAACCAGTCACAAGCAACTCTATTCTTCAAGTCACTTTTGTTGGAGCAAAACCTACACACAATCGTACAGGTGTTTGGTAAAACTGGTTAAACCCACTGAAGATTGACAGCAGAAATGAAAATGAAAAATGATTCTAAATACATAAATATCTATGTCCTGTCTGTTTTTTTTCTGATTTAAAACAAATGGAGTTTGGATTTTGTGTTTAAGTTCACTTCTTCCTCTTTTCACATTATTAAATGACTTATTAAAGATTGTTAAAAGAAAATTTATTTAAACAACAGCACTATTTTATTGAAAATATTATTTATTTATTTCCATTTCAGTTGCTAGCCACGTTTCAGATTGAATGTCTTAGTGACCCTGCAGTGGGGCTGGATCCTGAACTTGTCTGTCCATCTGTCTGTCATTCTGTCTTCTCACCTCCTGTGTCTGCTGCTCTGTGCATGCACACAAACACACACACTTCCACAACATCAAATAGATTCACACAAACACAATACGACACTTCTTTCTCGTACACACATCTCAAACATGCTCTGGTGTGCGTCACAAGGACCATCTGCTTGCTAACCAGAGCAGTTTCTACACATTTGTGTCCCTTTAAAACCAATTGCCACATGTCTGTGATACGGAGGCAGCTCATTCTGCGAGTGATGAACTCTTCATGTAAAATCTACAGCGACTAAGAATCTGACAGTAAAAGGTGTTTACTATATAAAAATGTAAAGGCAACACAAGGCAAGGATGTCTAATAAATAACTACTACAAGAAGATTGGTAGGTGAAGATGACAGAACCTGACTGAAATGGATGATAAGCTGATGGCAGTTTCACTGAATGATACATCAGAAATTTGGTTTCCCCTGTTTAAATGAGCGTGATCACTCAGCCAATCATAATCTGAAAAAAATACATAGATTAAAATGTGACTCAAAAGCATCATCTCAAGATTTTTTTTTATTCTAAAACATACTAATCACTTATCCATGCACATTTGAATATGAATTTGGGTATCTTCACTGTACCCACTTTGCATCCATTCTGACCTGCCTGTCTGCCATATTGGGTTGAATGTGATCTACTTAAGAGAGTGTGGCGCGACCTCCTAAAACTCCAAGCTGTGTGAGGCTTCCTGTTGCTACATTAAAGCATGGCCTACAGAGCTGGACTGGCACAGAAAGCTATTTTTAGCCACAAACTCAAAGGGGAGATCTTACATTCCCGGCTGAAGTGTGCCGCAAACTTTTTCTCACACTATTTTGGAGTGCACACAGCTACTTTCACAGCAGCTGGTGTCTCGCTGGTCAAGACGATAATATCGGAATTACAGTTTTAAGCGAGAAACCTCGAGACAAACATATTTCACGTGTCTATATAAAAGAGGCAGTGACTCAGGGCGGCAATAAGTACATGTGTTTGTTAATGTTCTGCACTGATGAACTCCTGTGGGTGTTGGTCCTGCACGCATGATTTATTGACAGTGGCCCTGTGTTAATTAGGATGACCCCTGCTAACACACAATATCACCCCTCCCTGACGCAGCCTCACCGGGTAACTTATCAACCCTAAAGATTCAGAACCCTCATTTGAATATGCCACTGGCGTTAAGAAAAGCAGGTGCACCTCTAAATGCTACACAAGGAAGTAGATGATTTAGAGGAGGCTGAATTAACATCTTTCAGTGAGAGACGTCCATGCATGAGCGGGAAAAAAAAGGTGCTAAACGCATGCAAAGATTTGAAGGTCAATTGTTAAGTCAACAAGTTTGACTGGGAATCCTAATTAGACTTGTTAACATGAGTGCACACAAGCTCATGTAAACACAAGCACACACAGGATGTAATTACTGCAGTGTACCAGCTACAGTCTTTGAAAATGATGCAATCCTCCTCTGCTCCCCAGTTCTAAGAAGCCAAAAAAATTTTCAAAGTGTAATTAACCTTCAAGCAGCTGCCAGAAATACAGAAGCTTAGCACTTCTCAATTAGGCCCTTCAATGTAATACAACAGTTATCAGTCCTATTGTGTGTATGATACCCAATACCAAGTCACAGGACCCTTCAGTTTTAAATCTGTGAACAAAACTGTGCACTGCAATGACAGATGAAACGCTCTCACTGTTATCAGACATCAAGGTTCCAGCCCTCTGAAAATACAATAACTGGTGCTTGGTATTGTTTTACATCAGAAACAGATTTATCTTCTGTCACATTTTGTAGGGTAAATTTAATCCCTTAGTGGTCCATCTTTTCAGATAGAAAATGAGATTGATTACAGATGGCTGTGCTCTAAATAGCTCATGCCAAAAGACTGGGTGATGAAGGGAAAGTGATAATGAGACCAGAAAAGTGGATTGATAGAAAAGTTGAGAATCAGGGTTAAACATGCACAGTATAATTTTATAATGAGGAAAACAGACAGAAAAAGAAAGGTAAAATATTGATGGAGTGATGATGGGTAATGGCCTTGCCCGTTCTGTGTGACAGTTAAATCTAAATTAATACTAATCACAGAACCAAAGGCATCAAATTCTGGAACAAACTTTATTGCTCTCATCTGGTTTTAGTACTGCTGGAGCATGAAACACCACTGATACTTAATGGCCCCAGGTGGACTCAAAGCTTTAGCTGGAATAATGAAAAAAGAAAACAGTTTTATTGTTCTTTTGAGATAAATATGACTCAATATATCTTACCATCATCCAGCGTGATGTCCTGCAGGCCGATGGAGCGGAAGGTGGGCTCCCTGTCCTCTGGCTCCTGTTTAATGTTCAGCCTCTCCCCATCTGAAGGGAATGGCCCCTGAGGACTTAGAGGATGAACCAGTGGTCCAACAGCTCCTGGGGATAGGCTGGCCATGACTGGGCTTGTGGCCTGAGGAGATGGTTGTCCTGAATGCTGCTGTTGCAGAGGCCCCAGAGGGCTGCTGCCTGAGGTGGGAGAAGAGGAGGTGGGAGACTGGTAGGGCAGGGAGTGGACTTGAGGAGAGGAAGGCCCAGAGTGGGGTGAAGGGATCATACGTGGTGGAGGGGCAGTGGATGGTGTTGGACAAGAAGCTGACCTCTGACTCACTGGATGGTAGCCCATAGCTCTCTGCAACTGTGACGAGTGCTGCCCAGTAATGGCATGCCCACCTGGAGAAGGCACCTGGCTGGGATTTGGAGAGCAGTGATAGCCTCCGAGTGTGTGAAGGTGTGGGGATGAAGGAGTAAGAAGAGGCTGCTGGGTTTGTGGGGATCCAACAATGGGGTTGGTGGTTGTGGAGGAGGGAGCTGATGGAGAGGAGCAAGGAGGGGATGGGTATACCATCCCCATGCTCATCGGGTGTGATACTGCACCAGGGCTCTGTTGAAAGGGCATACTCTCATAACCATGAGGAGAAAGGCTGGGCTGGCCATTGAAGGACAGGCTGTGACTCTGACTGTGGCCATGTTGCAAAGGCTGGTAGGAGGGCCGGGGAGAAGCAGGACCAGAGCTCTGGTGGAACGTCATGTGGCAGTCTGCAGGGGAGTGATGCAAACTGTGACCCTGGAGGTGAGGCAGATGCTGGAAAGACGGGGAGCCTAGGGAAGGGCAAGGGCCCGGCAGAGGGAGCAGGCCAGGTCCGGAACCCGTGGCCAGGCCACGGGGGGAGCTGGACAGAAGGCTGTCCGATGGGTGGCCCTGCTCGGGAGAGGGCAGCTGGGTGCGCACCAGACTAGCAGCATGTGCCAGGGGTATGGAAATGGGGGGTACTGGAGGAAGGTCCAGCTCATCTCTGTGCTCCTGTTTTACCATAACTGAAAAGATAAATTTGTAGGGAGAGGGAGGAATGGAAAAGAAACAAAAGAAAGCAGGATGATTAACAATAAAATGGACATTAAATAATAGAAATAAAAATTGTGACTGCACCCTACAGCTTGACTTGATTCTTCTCTACTTCACTTTCCATAGCAGACAGTCTGTCATTAATGTGGGTGGGATCATCTACTTATCATTGCAACACAGTGTGAAGATGCAGTGACACAAGCAGGACTCACTTTACTTCCCCGTGTGTCTAGAGCGGATTTACAAAAGACTTCCCTCTTTAGAGAAGAAGGAAGTGTTTAAGTGTGTGCAGGACTTACAGGCTGCTGCAGACATTGTTAGACCCAAAGGGGAGAAATGCAGTGGGGCTGCAGTGTTTTAATATTATTGTTGAAGTTATACTAAAAAAATGGTGAATACATATAAGGTAAGACTTATAGTAAATAAATAAATACATTAGAAAATGAACACAGACAACTGAGCTACAGTTGTGCTACGTTTTCCTAGATTCTTAACCATGACAGTTTCCCTCAATTTGCCTTTAAAGATAAAAGAAATTAAATAAAACCAAAAAAGCAGGCCAAAAAATAGGAATATATAACTGCAAAATATGTCTCCTTACAGATTAAAAAGAATTATAAAAAAAACTCAAACAGTGTGACATTTTCATAGTAAACGGGGCCATTCCCTTTTACTGTGACAGCTTAGAGTACTGCTATGCCACAATCAGTAACCTATTTCCCAATCTGGTGCCTTGTGACAGTAAGTTTTATTTTTATCCAGTTCTGAATCAGAGGGAGAGCATATGCTGTCGGTCTGGGTGCCATCATGTGCAATGTGTGGGAAGAGGAGCTGAATGCCCCCCAGCCAGGATCACATGGAAAGAACAAACAAGTTCACTGACTGTGCCTTATACTCACCCTGTAATGCCTCTGAGAGTTACAGGCAAAAGGCACAAAAAGGCTAAATGGGGTTTAATTCAGCCCAAAAATAGAGCCAGGTCAGATTCAGGGAGGGCTCTGTACTTTGTATTAAAATATGCCAGTTCATATGTGAAACAAATGCAGTGATTGACAAAAACAGAAAATAATAATATTAATAGTAACAAAAACAAAAAAACAAAACAATATATCTACTAGATTTAATTATAAATAGGTTACCTTTTTTTTCTCTGAATTCATGCTTAAATTGGGACAGGCCCTCGGCTGTGAAGAGCATGATAAAACATGAAACACCACTGATTGGCTGACTTTCTTTTTCTTTTTTTGCCACAATAAAGCAGGCGGTGTCCGTGGTGACACCAGTGGTGTCAGCGACCCAGCCTGACTGACAGAGCTGTGTGATTTTACACTGTTCTGATTGGCTGCGCTGATATGTCAGCGGAGAAAACAGGAACTGCCTGTGCAGAGTGGGCGTGCTTGCAAACAGAAAGGCTAGGTGGGTGGATGGGCAAGGGTGCTCATATGCACACATACACACACAACACAGAATACGCACACACCATACACGCTGTTTGCGGTCAAACTCAAGGTTTGGATCTGTTGCACAAAATGCTCACATGTGATTATATTCCGCCAACTGTTCTTTCAATTTGACTGGCTTTCAGAGGGAAAAAAAAAACCATAACAATATCAAATAACAAGGTAAAAACTTGACTATAATAAAAACATTACACAAGCTCAATAAAAAAACTTTAAAACAATAAACGCTGAGTTTCCTTGATGACAAAAAACACACCAAATCAGCAGTACAATTTTCATTGATATCAAAAGATTTGTATCATAAAACCTCAGGCAGGCGTGACCAGTACATGTTTAAAAATATAATAAATAAATAAAATCTGATTTAAGAGTTTGAGGAGGCGTTACACAACAAACAGCTGACAAGGTGTAAATGTTATTGTTTTGGAAGATTCCCCTCTAAACCCCGGCCATGCTTTCTCTGGAGAAAGAAAGAGAAAAACAAGGCCATCACAGCCTGGGCTGTGTGGAGCCCCATGAGCACATCATCTCTGCTCTCAGTCAAACTTTTTTAAAATGAAATTTGGAAATTCACAAAGCAATACTCTCACATCTACAAACAGCATGAGGTTAGTCATTTCAGTCATCATTTGAAGTTCTAATACATTTACTGTATCAAGGTTCTTGAAGTCACTCCAAATAGTTTGACAATCTCTACACTCACCTGAAAGGTAGGTGAAGCGTTGTGATTGGCTTCTTTTCCGTTTACCATTGCAGACATAAAACTGCACCTGCACAGCTGAGCTCACAGTCCTACTGTGGTAAGGAGGGACCTCCACTATGATGCATGACTACAAAAACATTTTCACATTATTGATGTACACATTTTGCCATTAACATGGTATCATTTACATAAAAGCATACAATCATAACATATATAAAAAAGGAAGAAATTGTTCAAACATGACAGAAGGAAGTGCTGTAATAAAATTTAAAAAATAAAAAGTACTTACACCTTGAGTTTTCTCACGGATTATTTTGGCCTCAACTTCCCACTGTGGTCGTCCATCTTGGATAGAATTGAGAAGAAAAACAAAAAATAGGCTAAATCAGTGAGCTGCTGATAATGCAGTTATACCATCTGGTTAAAATCTTGCACTGAAGGCATAAATCATTCAATTTCCTTCAAGATTCTTCTTTCTATAAACTCTGCTTCAATAGAAAGTGTAAATAAACACCAAAACAATCATAAAATGATTCAATCAGACCAATATACGAGGTAATTATTTAACTGTTTCTGTGCACTGACCCAGCAAAAGACAACATAACAATGTAAAGCTAATAAATGAACCGAGACAAATTAGAGTAAAATCTCTTTACATCCTCTTATACTTAAATAAATGTTACATCTTGAATTATTGAAATGTATAACATTGTATGAAAATCAATACAATTTTATGCAACAAACAGAAAGTCATAAATCCACACAAGATCTCTACTGAGTGCTGTGTTTAAATTTAGATTTTTCTCTTTTTAGTATAGTGTCTTTTATTTCCATCTGGGGAGACTCATTTTCTTTCTTTTTCTGTTTTCTTTAAAAGGTCTGTGCTTGTTCCAGCAGACAGGGCTTAATATCTATTGCAGGCCTTTAGAAAAAGGCAGAATTTCATTTTTTTTTTTTTGAAGAATCAAGAGACATGAAAATAAAGCAATGTCCAAAATTCCCATGGAGAAAATCTAAGTAGCCATTAAATAGCAATCAAATGTGCAAATATCCTGCTGTTTGGCTTACCTGGTTAACATTTAGCCAAGTATTTATTTGAAACTGCTTCAAAAAAAAAAAAACAAAAAAAAAAAACACCAGCTTTCTGTTTCAGAAGAACTTAATTATTTGACAAAACATTTCAGGGGCAGCTGCTTGAAGTAAAGCAGCTGGTGTGAAGACACTAACAGACATTCAGTGTGGTTGGAAGAATCCACATTCATTGGAGTTTTGAGATGAATAAAAACTATGACAGTGACTGAGTGGCCTCTAAGCTGAAGAAAAAAGTGCAGCTTCCTTTTTCATGATGCCTACATGGTGCAAGTATACTCTGCACCTGCATGGCCTCTTCCACAAAACCCGAAGGATTCCCCCAAATACCACTGTCAGGCATCTGCAACATGTCTGCAGAGAGGCCTCACCTACATGAAGATTCAAGTGAGTTAAACAGTAAGTCCTGATGTATTTTAATTGTTCAGCTTTCTACCAAAACCCAGTATTCGATAGTTATGATCTCACGAGAAATATTACTGTAGTTATAGTAATCCACTAGCACTTTAGACAGGTGTAACGTTAAGAAATAATTTATTTTATGCAGGAAGAGTTTAACTAGTTGATGAAATTTTTTTTTTCCTGTGAGCAATGACCTTGAATGTCTTTACAGCTGACAGCAGTGCATTACTGCCATGCAGCTTGTTGACATTCAACAGGCAGAAGCAAGGGCCCCACATGCTTTGTCAGACAACAAGCACCAACAGGAACCTCATACCATACTATTACAATAACTCAGTGAGGAAAGAAGCACATGTGTCCTTTTATGCTAGAAAAATAAACAATATAAAAAAAAAGTTAGGGATTAACTGCGTATTCATGTGGCTTTTACTATAGCCCAACACAAGTTGACTGCCCCTCCTGTATCAGCCCCGGCTTAATGTCAAACCTTTTGTATAAACACAGATGCCTGTAAAACTGAACGACTTATACCAAGTATCGAATCAGATCATTTTCAGTATTTAATGAAATCGAGCAACTATACTATTTACTCATGTTCAAGCATACATGTAGGTTTTATGAGAATGTATACACACCCAATCCTGAGGGAAAGAGTAGTTTGTATGTAATACCCAACCAGGTATGAATCCTCAGGCTCATTCTGCATACCTTCCCTTTCTTCTTCTTTTAATGTTTCCCCCTGTCTTCATATTTACTTTAATATTATAAGATATAAAACAAAATTCATAAACATATGTATTCCCTTTGCTCCATTCTCTAAAATAATGTATATCAGTACAATCCAAATTACTTTTACATACAATGTAAGTGACATTAAGATAGAAAAACAAGAATCAGACTAAAATTGTGCCAGAGATAACCTTTCTTAGTTTATAATTTATCTTAAGCAACAGCTAGTGGAGTGGATTGCAGTAAGTTAGAGCCATCCCATAATTTCTGTAGACCAGTGTCACCAGTTTTTAGTAAATCTGCTGTTGTTTTTCAGTTATGAAAGATGCTGGAAAAATATCTGTCACTGCCTCTCATTCTTTCTGACAATCTTTTCTTCCATTTCTCTACTTATTCTAATCACTGTCTTCCAGCACTAAAGCAGGAAGATTAGTTATGATGAGGGGGATGATTTCCACAATCCTGATCAACCCCATGCTCTCCATTGCTTTCTTATTCTTTCCGTCTCTTTCCACAGACCAATGCACTTAATGCACTATGAGGCCCAAATTTTCTCCCTACCCAAGGTTTCCATTCGCTACTTTTCTCTGCCATGCTTCAGCTGGCATGCCTAAAAGGACTTCAACACATTCCTTCAGGCAGATATTTTTTCAAGAAAATCTTAAAGGATTACAGTTGCTTACTGAGAGAACTACTTGACTATATGCCATGTGCAGACTTGAATCTGTTTCTCTACATCATAAAGGTACCTTGGGCAGGTAGAGACTGGTTCAACATGTCATCCATTTAAAATTTCCATCCAGCTATTACATGTGCTTTATTATAGAGTGGTGTTCAAAAAGGAGAAGAGAAAGGATAAGGCAGAGGAAAACCTGTGACTTCAGAGATGCAAGTTAAATACCACAGGCAGTACAAGTAAATCTTCAGCTTATGTAGGATTTTTACAGATACAAGTCTTTTTTAAGCTCAACAAAAACCCCAGTGTTCTAGAAAAGTGGTTTAAGGGACTATTCAATCAGTAATGTAGTTTTATTGCAATTTTTAAATATTTATTTTTACTTTTTCCACATAAGCTTATTGAGCTTATTGAATCAAAATCAAACTTTATTTATGAAGTGCTTTTTATGCTGTAGGCAACACAAATTTAAACATGATTTAAAAAAAATAAATAAATAAAAACATAGAAGAAACAAAACAATTCATGCATATTAAAAATTAAAACAAGCAGTAACACACGACAAAATAGATTACATAACATATTACAACCATATGGAAAGAATAAATTTCTTTATAAGTGCATCAGACTAACATGGCTGATGAATGAAAACGCCACTAATTTTTTTTTCTCATTTTCCATTTTATATTCGTACTGTATTCCAACATTATGATCTTAATATCAAAAGCACCCATTCATTTTCCTTTTCCTGTTTGACTGGAGCTTGAAAAACATGTCTTTATATAACACATAACATTTTGATCAAATCTGTCAATAACTGTTAAATATTTAGCACGGACACAATTCTTACCAGGGCCTTTCTCCAGGAAGATGACCTTGGACTCGGGGAAGAAGTTGGATCCAGTAATAACCATCTCTTCTCCCCCGCTGACCAGACAGCTGGTCAGGCTGGATTTCTCAACCTGGGGCAGTTCTTGAGCTGAACGCTGGGCTGGGAGAGACACAGAGAGGTGGACAAGAGACTGTAAAATCATGTATTCTGAGGATTCAACAGCTTTAACACATGTGTACACGTGTGAATATTTGTCAGAAGGGAACAGACAGGACTCAGAACATTTTCATCTTTAACCTTTATCAGACATTCGTATCTGGAAAGATGAGACCAAACAATAAATAGAGGCATGTGTGGAAAAAGCGTGTGCAATGATGGTTTTTTTTTTTTTTTTTTTAATCCTTTACTTTTTCTGAATAATCATTTTCATGTGTGTGAGTCTCAGGTGAGGAAGCAGACACTCACAGCACTCTACAGGAATGGAGGCAGCCTGCAGCGATAGCACCTTCCCGTTGGGTTGAGGGATATGCACTCGGAACACCACACGGACCCGTGTGTTCTTTCTTCCTATATCCGTTTCTCCCTTCCGCAGCTCGATGTCTGAGTTCCGCAGTTTTAGTATGCCAGCACAGTCGATACTGTAAAGGGAAAATAGTTGGCTCCATACACCACCACCAGGTTGGTAAGTATCTCAGACATATTTAAGTAGTTAATGCCTAGGAGTGATAAAACAACCCACAAGCCCAGCAAGGGATTGGCAATGAGAGCCAGTTCTCTAAGTGTGGAACCACAGGCTAAAAAAGCCTGTGAATATGATTTATTATAGCTATAAATGAGAAAATCCCTACCAAATACCTTCCTATAACTTCCAGTGTAAATGAAACCAGATCTTAAACAAATATCATCATTTGGGTGTTCCAGGTCATGAATATATTAATAAAATCAGTTAGCTGTTTCCTATGCTCCATGAGAAAACCTCAAATTTTCCTTCTGTACCCAATTTGGCTGTTGACTTAAATAAAGAAAATCTATAAAACACCCTTTGGAAGATATTACATTCATGTACAATCATAAACATGGTCCTTTTTCATTTGACAGGGCATCCTTCATGGTGGTAAGCTCATAATGCCTTCATGAATAATGTAACCCTCAAAGTGCTTGTGACATCTACCTGGCTAACATGTTGTTTTCAGGAAGGAGAGGAATTTCGAGAACTTTGGTGCTGGAAACAATAATTTCTTGGCTGGCTGTGGCTACAGTTTTCCCGGTGATCCGATGCACCTGGTAGAAGGCGTGCGGCCTCAAGTAACGGTCATCTGCTGTTCCGATGAACATCTGCAGGTTGACAGGCTTGTCACTGTAGCCAATAAGCTGAGACACGACAGACAGAGATAGAAAAACAAAAGAGGAACAGATGTGAGTCTTTGGATTCCAGATGGGAGGTGTGAACAAAAAAAATTTCTTCTCATTTCCACTGCATTCAAAACTCTTTTTAAAGTAATCGACTGTAAACTGTAAATAGCAAGTTTAGGGAGTTGTGATATTTCTTGGAAACATAGCTTAATACTGATGTTTTTGGCTATTAGTATGCTAATTCTTGAAATTATACTAACTTCTGATTAAGAAAAGCCAATAAAGGGATCAAAAAGGCAAAATTTTATATCTATAAGACACCAAAAAAATTTTGTGAGGTCTTCTTCAGTCAAATGCACATAAATGGCTTTTTTGTGTGTGTTTTAGTATAATAAATGGTAGTCAAAATGTCAGCAGTCGTTTTAATTCCAGTGATTCATAAGAGCCAAACTGTTTGGCAATGAGTACCAAGCAGCAGTTGTCATTTCCAGCTGTCCCTGACTTCTGGCATCCTGGTCCACACCAGTCTCTATTCAGAGAAGAATCTTGTAATGAGGAAAAAAGTGTTGCATGGTGGGTAAAAACAAGGGGAAGATGGAAAGGAAAGCAGGAACTTTCCTCAACAGAGGGACAGAACAAACACACTGGCCACACAATCCCACCACTGTTGTAATGTTGTACTTGGCAGAACCCTTGACGGCAGGATGGCATCCCCCCTAATACATGCACTCCCACCACACTGAAGCGACCACACCTCCAACTCGGATGGAGGGCAGCCCATTGAGGCTAACTGAGAAGAACAAGGCCTTTCATTGCTGTTTCTCCCCAGGAATTGCCAAGCCTCACCACAGCTGGCTACTACTGACGCCTTCCTTCTTGCAGGTTTGCGTCACACACCTCTGTGTCTGGTACAAAATGTTTGGTGAATGGAAGGACAGAAAGGTGGTATAGCTTTGAATTTGTCATCTGCTGTTCCAAAATATAAACATCTCTCCAACATTTGGTAGTTCTTTTTTTTTCTTTTCTTTTTTGCCTTCGAGACAGTCCCCTGTGGTGAATGGGATTGAAGTATGGGGGTGCCAAAGCTGAACCAAGACATGGAAAAGCTGAAATATGCTGTGTTTATAGCGAGCTATGTTAGAGGACAAACCTCTAGAGGCAGATACAAGCCAGGCTCTCAATAATGATTCACTGTTCTAAGCTCAATAAAAACCTTGTATTTAGAAAGAGTTTTGCCACTGAATTCAAGAAGAACCCACCAGTTAAACTCAAACACCAGATTTGAAAGAAAAGAGGGAAAAATGCATTTCATAGTGACAAACAAAATTCTACTTTTTATTACTATTTGAAATCAATTAAAGGGGTAGTGCACCCTAAAATGTGTCTTTTGAGCTGTAAAAACATAGTATTACTTAATTGTTATGAAAACCACCTATACTGTTAAAAAAAATTTTTTTTTCCATTTCTTTAAAAAACAGGATTTTGTGGGTAATAAATGGCTCCAGGTTTTGTTTTTCGTGATGTAGAGCTGTACTTAAGCCATACTGGTGCTTCTCTACGTTACGAGAAAATTTTAAAAACCTCACAGGCCCCTCCCTCCAGATGCAAACAGATGGGTCCTCGTCTTGCAGGCATAGAAAGCTGCTCCCGCCAACGCATATGAAGGGATGTGGACTTATATGATGTAGATTTGCTAGTTTCAGACTTCTATTCTTTCACAGTTTTCTGATTAAATATTCCTGCAATGGGACAGATTTGTGCTTTTGAAGGGTGTAAAAGTAACACCAGACTTTTTCTTTACCTGCTGATCCTCATCTGGTGACAGACAGTAGCTCAAATCATAGCATCGGCAACTTACAGCAGCATTTCTGCCACAATGTCTGGACTACATTCTCTGCCACAAAATTCCTGCCACAGAGGTCCTGCAACAGGTCTCCACAATTCCCAGATATTTTCTGGCAACTACTAAAAAAGGAGGGATGCTAAATAGTGGTAAACAATAGCTTGGTCTCAACTTTTAGGATACACATTCCTGATTTCAAATTTCAAATTTGTAAATATTTTTTTCATGAACTATTTAATAAAATGTTAGTTTATGAGATGTGTAAATCATTACATTGTTTTTATTTGCACTTTTCAAGGTATGTAAACTTCTTTAGAATTGGGATTGTAAATATATTTTAAAAATGTTGCCATACTGTTTGCTCACAAGGGAAGTTTCCTGTAACAGTCATGTAGATTTAGGGTGGTAGAGGTAGCCGATTTGCACAGACAAATCAATGAGTACTTTGCAAACCTTGGTTTTAAAAACAGAATCTATGTGAAGCTTAAACAGGTTTTTGAAGAAAAAAACTCCCCACCCGAAGGTATGTTGACACTCCCTTACCACATCCTCCAAATGTGTTTTACAATGACTCAGTCATGGATTAATTACAATGAATGTCTAAATAAATCAGTAATTAATTTTGCTGTTGGGAGAATGTGTCAGTTGAGGTGACTCAAATCCAAATCACACTTTTTCACAAACAAACACAATCATTCTGAAGTAATTGGAAAATCAAACTTCGAAACTTGAATTGACAGATTCCTTACTCTGAGAGATAATTCCACTCTTTGCTTTCTCACCATAAGCTGTGTAAAACACTCAATGCTACATTAATATAGAACACGAAATTTTTTTAGAAGCAAGTTGAACAGAAAAACAGCACAAGTCTCCTGTAATAACCCATAATGGCATCATCTTATAAAACCACAAAAGATCTAAAGAGCCACATAAAAGTATAAATCTTGTTAGTAACAACCTAACAGGTAATTAGGCAACCTGGCCTGAATGAACTTATGGCTATAAATGAATGTTTTTCTGGATTAAAAAAAGAAGTCTTAGAAATCAGCAGTCATAAAGCAGTCATGTTTTCCTTGTTTTAAGATCATGTCTGTTCGCTGTGGAAACGAGCGCACAAAGGGTTTGCACATGTGCATGTGTCTATATGAATGCATGTCTGTACAACTCATTGTGTGTGTGTGTGTGTCCATAAATCAGGCCATGTTTATTCCCTGCGCCATGTGTGTTCCAGACAGGATAAAAAGAGTTAACAGTGTCTGGAGGAATGCATCTGTGAGAGAGGACAGACAGACATAAGAAAAATGTAAAAGTTGAAGGACATAAATTAGAGCAAAACACACACACATATACAAAAAAAGAAACAAAAGAAAAACATTCACTATTCAGTGTTTTTAGTAAGACTGCCAATTTAATGCCAGGGTTTTGTTTTAAATTACTGTAATAACTGAAGCTAAACCTCTTTGTCTAGATTATTCAAATTGTCACCATTAAACAAAATGCCTCCAATTTCTTCCGTTTGGCCACTTCATCTCTACATCCTTCTTTGACCTCTTATATACAGGAAGAATTAGGAGTGAGTGTTGACAAACATGCACTTAGCTGGGGCAGAATTTCTTTTCAAATCAAATGATCAGCCAGGAAAACATGATTATAGGACCTGGAATGGGGGCTCAGCTTAGCACTGACAGCAAATCAAACAGAAACATATTACATGACTGAGCCAATTCAGTCACTGTGTCACAGTCATTATTGCTATGAAAAAAAAAACAATTATTTTCTGTTTGCTGTTACCTCGATTCAGTTTAGTTTAATTCAGATCAGTGAAAGGGGGAAAAAAATGTGACTTAGAGTGAATAGTAGACTTCAGGGGGCCTATTTGCACCTTCAGTTGAGAAAATGGGTAAAGCACCACCTGCAAGCAGCAGGACATGTAAACAAGCACACAAGGATTGTCCCATGGTCCTGGCACTGGAAGCTTCCCTACATGAATGCACATGACACACACCCTTGAGTTGTTCCACATTCCTGAGTCACCCCTCTGCCACCTCCTAAATCTAAGGTTGAGTGTGAAATACCTCAGGAGGGAGGTCAATGCACTTGTAACTCCTCACCTTTCTGCCTATCCAGAGAGTGGCAAGTCTGACTGGTCAGTCAGCAAGTTAGTCCTCACAGAAATCAGTTCTTATATTAAACCAAAGTGACATTAAAAACGGTCACATGACCCCAGCTCTCATGACTGTGGATCAAGTTCAGGATAAACCCTTTCCCTTAAAATAAAACTGCTGGATACGGTTACATACTGAGCTTCCACTAAATAAAGTCGCCACTTATTTTTGGCCTTCATCTGTTCCACTGAGCCAGTAATAAGGCGAGCAAGCTGCGGGGAAAAACATGTCCAACATTGCATACATACATAAACAGGCACACAGGCAAACGCATACCAAACATTTCAACTTTGTGTGAAATGCAAAAATACAAAATCAACACAAGTATTATGCTTTTCAGGACTGTTTTAATAATTGTAATAATTGAAACTGTGACAAAGATAACAATAACGATAAAAATGAACTATTAACACCTGCCAAGCTGAGGGGCACATCACCTGCTCTGCAGCAAAATACTACCTATCTTCACATGTGGCACTGTATGAACATTTTGCCATCTACACTTATTTCTTTTTCTAACTTTACTCGGCCCTTTTAATCTTTCCTTTTCACTCTCCTACTCTGACTTCCCTTCATTATTCTTCATCTTCCTTCTTTTTTCCTTTTGTCACTCTCTCCTGTCTTCGTCCTACCCTCATACCTACCTCAGCTTCAGCCCTCTGTCGTAACTTGACACTTTCTCACAGCGAGCGCCTGACTCTGCTAAGTTGTTTCCCTATGTTGCTCCACTGTTGCCATGGTGAGACTCCCTGTGTGTATACCAGAGTGTGTGCGAGTGTGTATGAGTGAGCAGCTACGTAGACCCACGTTGGTGTAAACTACAGCCCTGAAGCTTGTGTCGGGGAGTGGGTGTGAGTGTTAGAATGTGTGGATTTAAGCGCACAGACTCTGGTGTAAACTGTGGTCCTTGGAAAGGTTTGTGATGTTTGAGAGCGACAGGGAGAGAGTGTCTGTGTGTGCCTTACAGCCTGGCTAGAATGTGTGTGCAACAGATGTAAAAACAGGAGAAATGGTGGTCAAGGTCACGCAAGGTCCCATTTTATCTGGCAGTGGCTTCCCTGGTGTGGCACCAGGGATCTATGGACAGACACGCTCACACACACAGAGCAGCTCACACAGGCTTGCTGTTTGCCCAGCACACTAGGGAGGGCAGTGAGAGCCAGGGGGGTTGGTTGACTGTTTAAACAAGGTCAATACATGCATATGCACATGCACATGCACATGCTCCTGCGCACCAAAAGAAACTGACACACACACACACAGAATCGTTTACTGTATACAGCATGAGGGCTGTATATGGCCTTGCTAGACTGGTCCAGGCTCAATTCCTTTTATTCCCATTCCATCCTCCCCCACTTTCACTCTTTCACACACCTCTCTCTATCTCCTTTGCCCCTTCTCTGCAAGTGTTTTCTCGCTGTGTGCTAAGCCTGATTACAACAAATGAGAGCCAAGCCTCCAATGTGTTTACATCAAATACAACCCTGGGGCAAGGCAACATTAGCTCCAGCCAGTTCACACAGTGCGGACCGTGTGGCTCTACAATGTTATCTGTGTGTCGCCCCATCTCAGCACAGTGTACTGAAGAGTCAGGGAGAGCGAGAGAAACCTGTTAACCTGTTAAGATAGGGCAGAAGCTTACAGATGGCAGAAAGGAAAAGGGAAAATAAGAAAGAACGCAGACAAACAGAAGCAGAAAGAGAAGGCCATAGTAAGAGAAAGGATTAGAGACGCTGAAAATGTGAGACCGAATGACTTAAATGGACAGTAATGGGGTCATGGCCGTGCATTCAAGCTCTGAGATCAAAATCGTTTAATGCATCCAAGCTTGTGGAAATATATGGCTGACTTGGAGAGCTGCTGTCATATTATCTTTCAAATCCTTTTCACCAGACACCATAGCTTCATTTAGATTTATTAACTATGGCAGCAGGGCTAAAGGTGCATACAGCATTTTCTCTCAGTTAATTTTCCATTCCTGTGTTGTTACACAGCACAGCTGTCTGTTGTGTTCGTGTGAACTATTTTTGCTCAATTGCTGTATAGTGAATGAGTGTGACTGTGTTTTTGCCTTGTCTAACAAACTTTTTCTGTAGTGTCTGTCTGTCTCTGTCTGAAGCCAAACTGGTAGAATCATCAAGGCTCCTTATAGTTGTGTGGGTGCAGCAGCACTCAAATAAGCTGGTTAAATACACCCAAGGATACCTTAGCCTTCAGCCAGAGAGGCTTTGGACTTATGTGTCTCCTAGCAACAGGTGTACTGATTAAGGTCTGCAGCAAGCCCCGGAGGAATGGCTCAAACAGGCAGTCACAGATGTAGTCATCTTGCTGTTTACAATTGTATTAAAAAAACTGAGATTGTTGACAGTTGAATCATACTGAAAACCCTTATAACAGGTAATCAACTAAGACTTGATTTTATTTATGCCCCCAAGATCTACATTTTATATAAAGTATATATCATATTATAGAAGATGATTCGTTCTAGAAGCTATCAATTTTGTAAATAAATTATCTAATTTGTAAATTGTATGTCATCCATCAAATAGCTCATTCACTGTGGCAGCCACATGTTACAAAAAGGGAGGATATTTGTCACAAGTAGCTCACTTTGTTGAAAACCCAATGCAATTTTCTTTTCTATCAAAACAATTTAATGCAAACAGTACTTTGCGTGGCTACTATACATAAAGTGAGAAAAGTGGCTGAGTATTGCCTGCCTCACATAAAATCCCTGACTGACAGCTGGTCAGCACAGTTCAGTTGTTCTTACTAGTATTAGCAGTCCAAGCTGGCCTTAAACTCCTGACACTCATGCTTTATCAACCAAGTGAAAGTGAGAAATTTGTGTTGCTAATGAACAATGAATGTCAACGGTGGAGTCAAAAGTATGTCTGTGGTTTAACAGAGTATGCACACTGACATCAATGCATGGGATTGTGGGTGTATTCACCATTTTAGGTGTATCCACAGTCTGTTTACATTGGTTCTGCAGAGGCTCTTGTCTTGGTAAGGACGTTTGTTTTAAGGGTGCTTTAGACATGTTTTAACACAATTTACTAGTGGGAAACCTGGAAGTGTAGATGGAAACAGTAGCCGGGTGCCCCAAAATGGCGGAGAGAGCTGCGGTGATGTCACATGCACATTCTATACAGGCACAGCGGAATACAAAATGATACAGTTTTCTCCACATAGGGTACTGACTTCCAACATCTTCTTGTTAAGAGTATAATAATAAAATGGAACAAACTTTTGACTTGAGTAAGATGTTAGATCTCCTCAGTGCCCATTAGCTTTTATTTTTTTAAATAGTTGCGTCTTGTATGTGGGACCAAACACTACTTAGAAATTACAGACGTAAATCTGTTCTTCATCCGAGCGACTCATTTCCACGCAGGGGATCTGACTCTAAACTAATTATTAATGAAACAGAAACTAAAGGCACAAAAAAACAGAAACTAAGGCCCAATAATATGCTTCATTTTTGTAAAGGGGGTAATTCCTAATGTTTTTTTCCTTTATTCTTTTTAAATCAACTAAATACAATAGGCAATCCTGTGATGGGGAACTAAATAAGGCAGCTGCGCTTGCCTGCTGAGATTATTATGTTCTGTATTGGTTCAAAACTCAAATATTTTATAAATAACTTTTGAGTGAAAATACATGTCAAAACATGGCAACATTCGCATCACTGTAGCTTGAAAGTTTGCAGTAATAAACTCATATCTACTCCTGTTAGGGCCCCCACCTGAAGCTGCTTTAAAGTTATCAGCGAACTTTCTAAGAAAGCATTAAGCAGAGGAAGTAAATCTTATTAGAATAAATAGGGCTGCTTTAAAGTTCCTGCTGAAGGTATGGCACACTTTTCCTTTTCACTGTACATGGAATGCATACAGGAGCCATTCAACTGTCAAAATATCCATTTTATTCCCCTTTCAAATGCTAACTATTCTTCAATAAGGGCGCATTGAAACCAGCCTTTTTGATTTGAATCTTAGTCTGTTTGCTTGGAGCGTCTGCTTCGTGTGGGGTACTGTGAATGTGCAAATGAATTCTGATTAGAATCAAAAAGGCAGACTCGGTGCACCGACAAACGCAGGTCTTTGTAGTCTGTTTCAAACAGACTACAAAGCAAAGTGCATTGTGGGTTCAGCACACTGCATTGTGGGTAAACACAACCAAAACATAGGCGTGCACTGGGCGATAAGCGGCTCTGGTCGGGAGAAATAGCTTGCGGTCAGACGTGGAAGAATTCAGTAAAAGTTCTAATAGAATTCTGATCGGTCCAAGACCAGTGTTTGTTATGTACTAGAAACTAAAGTGGTTCTGTGTCAACCAATAGAAGAACAAGTTTTCTTCTTCATGTGTGTCTCGTCTTCTCATTCAGTAATTATTGGTGCAGTGTCACCTCTGGGTCCGATTTGTTTGAGAGGTGCAGCATGAACGCAATCTCGGTCTGCAATAATACTGCACCCCCCAAATGAACCAAGTACCCAATCGGACCGAGTCTAGTGGACTATCCTGGTTTGAATACACCCTAAGAGTGGCTTTAATAGTTTTTGCATGCATTTTAATGTATGTAAGCATTATCGAGCATGATTCTACAAGTGTTCTTTACAGGACAATATTAATATGGCATTTATTTGATTATTAATACTCCAACTACCTTAACTGTGTGGTCTACATTGTAATGAAATAAAAGTTTATATATAAGATAGCGATTCCGCCCAAGTTATTCTTGATAAAAAAATAAGTGTTTTGTCTTACAGTCCTAATAACAAAAAAAACTTTGGACACATAAACACACAAAGAGTAGTAACCTACTATTCTATCTATTACAGCATAACAAAATAAGCCAAACATTTTAGACCTTTAAAACCAGTAAAGTCCTCTCGCTCTGTAGTCCAGACATTCTCTTATTTTTCTGTTGACTAAGCAGCTCAGTGGTACACTGATTTGGGTAACAGCATGATCAAAAAAGGAAGTCATCGCCATGTCCAGATGGCAGCCATGGCGTCATTTGGTGACATCACATCATCAGAGTCAAGACTCAAGGAGAGTAAAAGGTCCTATAGAGCACAGAGTGTGAACTCTCAAGAAAGAGCTGCAGCATGTTGTTTTAAAAAATATTTAACTTTTTTTTTAAGCCAAGCTTGCATTGTTTTTAGAGTAAGCAATAGGACTCCAGGTAACTGCTTACCAGGTGTCAACAGTACAGGGGGGAAAAAGGACATATGCAAGTTTGTTAATGGTTTCAAGTGGTCTGACCCACTATATCAAAAACATATTTGGTCAAAATAACAGCTAAGAAACTTTGAGATTCCCCCTAATGAGGTTAAACGGTGTAAATATGTGTTTTGTTTGTTTTATTTTAATTTAGTTCCAACCTTATTTCCAATATCTGGCTGAATGACTTTCTTTAAACAATAACACTGAGCACAATGTTTGCATGCAGTTTTTGAGGTTAATTTGTTTCTGTAAAAACAATTTTGACACCTCAGGGTAAACAAATGACCTTTTACGTCAGGTGTTGTACTCCCCTGTACAGTGCAATAAAAAGAGGCTAAGAGGACAAAAAAAACAGGAGTGGATGTTTAGAAAACAAAAACTTGACTGTTAGACCTGCTGGACAAGTACTGTTGCCTTCTGTCTGCAGACAGCACAAGACAGCAGTTCATGCAGTGTTTTTCTTTCTTTCTGTTTTTCCAGATTCATCTACATGAACAACACATCCTAAACATATATTATTTGCTGTTCAGTGAAGCGAGTAATTCTAAAATAATAAGAAAAAAATGTCAATTTGCCCTTTGAAAACTCTTTTGATTCTGAAATATGCTTAGGGTTATGTGTAACTAATGTATAGAGAAAGGTTAATAAATGATAAGAATGCAATGTATAAAAATGTCTTTATAAATGTGTTTTATTTCCCATATGTAAATGGGGAATAAAACAACTTGAGCTAAGCCTGCTCTGATCCATATACTGCAACACATTCACCCACACATTTTCTCTTTCTGCACAGAGCCCTGCAACCACAGCTGATGAGAAACAAATGCTGAATGTGGCCTTATTTTGCTCTCTCTACTCTGTCTGAGACAACACACTGCTGTTTGTAAATTTGTTGATGAAGATGTTCAGCACAAATACATCATTTGTTTTTATCATTGGTAGTAGCAGGATACTGCTGAATGTAAACAATGGTAGCTGAAAAGAAGTGACCACTTATCCATGCAGATCTAAACAGTATCACTTTACATGTTGACATTTTTAAGGGCAATTTAAGAAACAGCTAAATCAAAATAGCTAATTTAAATTCATTATTAAATAGATTTGAATTCTCTTAAGGTATTTACCCTGCCATTACATGTTTATCTCAACTGCTACTTAGTTGTCAGTGGAGTTACTTTCACATTATAAACTTAGTATAAAGCAATAACTGAGAACCATGACATAAAACTAACAGAGAAAATACAATACGGGGGGAAAAAAACAATTGTACTGCTTTTCATTGATAAACGTGAAGGTACTGCAAACCAAATTCAACTTTGAATTGCCTCATATGACCCAAGATTTCCTTTAGCCAGTAGCTACAGCAAGTAAAGTGCTATCACCAAACAATTCCATTTGGGGACATGAAATGAGGGCAGCCATGGCAAACACTTGGTTGAAAAAGATTTGACAGCTAAATTATGCATTGTCACATATGGCAGGATTGAATCTTGGTCTAACCGAGGTAGAAATGGTTAATGATTGGCCTGAAGGGAGCCTGCATGACTGAATGTATGAGGACATAGGCTGTTTCTAAAGCAACAAATGGCAGAAGTCTGGACCTCCTAGTTGCTTTAGGAAATTTTGTGTCCACAGCTGTTCAAGTGCTGTATTTTATCTAATTGCTAGATCTTGCATAATGTGCATAATCAGTGGTGCCTGACTTCACCTTAGGACTGATCTACTTCCCATCTGTAGTCCCAAGCAAATTTCAACACATTTTGCCCACACCCAATTAAAAGACTGCAACATAATGACTATAAACAACCTTAGTCCAAGGAGGAGAACAATTAGAGCCAATAATACCAAAATCCAAAAAAAGTATTAAATAAAATTGGAAAAATGTATAGATGCAACTGAGGTGTTAGGTACTGTGGGTCAGAGGTAAGTGTGAAAAATACAGTTAGTGGGCTATGTATGTGGAAATCTTATTGGCTGACTTGACAGTTGACCAACTTGTCAGTTTGGACTCAGCTACTGTTAGGTTCTGCAACAACGGTTAGAGATCAGCACATATTCAAGAGACTGAAATCTTCTGCTACTGCTTGTACTCGTTCTCTCTCTCTCTCTCTCTCTCTCTCTCTCACCTACCATCTCACGCGTGCTAGCTAATGACAGACCATCTGAATGGGCTATAGTCAAACCCCTCTTGCTGGCCTGCCTTCTCAATCAGTTGAAGTAGACATTAATAAGACTACTGACAGACTTATTATGGGGGAGGATCCATGTGATGATGTTTGAGTGACAATGCTGTACACTGATTTACTTTAAATGTAAAAACTAAATGTTGCTTTTAATAGAAGTGGATGGTGGGGATACGGTGAAAGCAGATGAGAACATTTTCAAAAGGCTTATCTATAAATGATCAGGTTTAAATTGTCAGACAATAGGATTTATGTGCCAAAATTGATGAGTCACTACTTCAAAAAAATATGAGGAAATTATATTTCAGTCACATGGAGAGGGAAATCCCTGCTGTGACTGAAATAGATGTTTAGCAATACGTCATAGCTAAAATTATCCAGAATTATTGCCTCAATCAGTTAAGGTGCAGTTCACATTGCATCCATTTTCTCCTTCTTTCCTGCATTAACGTGTTGACCTCTGGCAAGAAATTATGTAAACAAATGTGTGCCCTGTTGCTACTGTTGGATTCTGCTGTAATTTTTTAAATCATGTATAAAGTACATATCTGAGAACAGTCTTTACTCATTATATAGTGATATGTGGTCTCTATAGTTTCAGGTTAGTTTAATTTAAACTAATAACTGTTGATTGTTAAAATCTTGCTTATGTCTGAGCAGCACTTAGTAGGCCACACTGTACAAAAAATACCCAAATGTTACCTTGACTATTGGATGACCACCAGATGCTGCTTTGACTGCTCCTCGGCTGCCCTCAGTCTCATAGTGTGCACGGTGGTGGGCTTTGGGTTGCACCTCTATCTTCAGTTCATGTTGGCCAAACTGGCTTGGCAGTGGCCAGTCAAGAGGAGGCAGTGAGGAGGTCCTGCAGAGGGAATACCAAAAACATGAACACACACACCCACAAACACCCTAAGAGGTAGACAAAAATAGAGCTCTGGAAATAAGATGACTTGACCAAAACTCAAAGATTAAAATTATTATGGCTCTAACAGTGTTCTGTTTGGGTTCAAATTTTCACAGATTTATATTTTCTATATCTAACATCATGCTGAATATAAATGCTCATTCTGTAACATGATAATGTAAGCTGAAGCAGAACTACTTCGATCTAACTCACAGCTGAAAAGTGCCAACTCTCATAAGGCTTTCTTAGAAGAATAAAATCTGAAAATATGGTATTCCCCTTTCAAGGGCTTACATGGTTTAACAGGAGTAAAACGGGAGCATAAAATGTACTGTGCTTTGCTTTCACACAGTGAATCACTGGAATGCCCACATGCATTGGTCCTGTTCTTAAACATAAAAATTGTAATAGGTCATGTTAAGATACTAAGAATGAATCATTTCCTAAGGGGAACTTTTCTCTCTGAGTCTTTGCCATTTTACCATGTGGGTCAGAAAATGGGTAGTAGACAAAAAATGTGAGTTAGACAGCACCCAAATTACTATGTGTGTAAGTCTGTGTATTTACTGTATATATTTTATGTCCAGTGCATCATAGGGAGTAGCATTGTGTGTTTTTCCTCAGTGCCTCTTTTTTTGTTATCAGAGTAGGCCACAATCATATTTGAACAGCTGCACTCAAAAATAAAACACTCCATGGCTGTCTTCACAGAGAAACTGGGTCCCTTCATCTAAGTGCATTGTATCAGTTTATCCTCAATACATTTTGTACACTGGCATCAACACTTACTTTCAACATCCGCAATCCTTTTGGTTTATTGCTGTATTGCCTGCTGTTGACTAGGATGTAGGCAAATATATGGAAGTATAATATACTAAAGATGATGATTTTCTAACTTAATTAATTCTGACTTAAGGTGTCCTCATTAAAACTCAGTTGAATTATGTGAAATTGAAATTGTCGTTATTTTATTTATAGGCTATCTGAATTTCCCCAAAGACATTTCCCAGAAATTGCTCATCCACACTTAGATTTTACTGTAAATCTGATTTTTCTTTCTTTGCTTATTGATATTATACATGCAATATTCTTTTCTTTCACTATGTCATACATGTTACACACTACATTTTTTAAAACTTAAATAGAGAAATTCATTGTATGTTGCAAATCTTTGCCACACCTTGTTAGTGTATAAGGTTACTTATACATCCATGTGTGTCTATGCCTCCTCCTACTTTCTTGTTCCAAGGTTACTTACATGACTCGAGTGACCTGCATCATTATTCAATAAATCAAAGTGTAGACCATTGAAATATGTCATTCACTTGTTGGTACCTGTTTTCATTTGGCTCTGCTCAAAATGCAGCAGGCTCCTAGCAAGCAAACATACCCAGAACTGCATCAGATGTTTGACATTACAAATCATTTCAAAGGGAAAGTTTGTCAAAATTTAAGCCACTTCAAGTCTTCTTTTTAAAAGGCCTGTCAAGTACTAACCACGTCCAGATCATTCTGATCTTTTAAGCTTCCAGTGGAGCCCTTTCACATTATAAACTGCCTTATGGTCTTGGACCAAACTCTCAAGGAAGACTGTATTTTGGAAAGGACAGTTATTTCCCCAATGTGTTGTAAAGGTCTTGCACATCTAAACAAAGCCTTGTGGTAAAAAATCTAACTCAGCGGCAATGTATGGATTCTCCCACCACTTTAGGATTCAACTTGCAAGAAAAAGACACACCTGCCAGCATATGCAAATCATATGTGATTACAGAAACACACTCTGCAAATTACCACCATTAAATAGCACAGTCCCTTTTGGCCTTGCTTGTTTATATTTGCTAATCTGCCTTACTATATGGCTGTTGTTCTGCTGTTTGCCATGATAAATCTATTACGTGTAGTAATGTCAAAATAATCAGATTTTCTATTTCAGTGCTAGAATAACTAGAAATTGTAAACAGCAGGTGATAAAACCAGAAAAAAAGATTTATCACCCCAGCACAGTAATAAAAGCATCTTAATTTTCCTCTGCGGCCATGACATAACCACAAAATAAGTGTGGTCTTGCATGGCTGATATGGTAACAAGAACAGAGGACAGAAGAAATATGAGCTTGTGAGGGAGAAGGGCAGGGGGTGGGGACTATGTCCTAACATAGTGTAACCTTTCTCAAATGTCTAAGTCATAGTGTACGTGCAGCCTGTCCAATTACATTTCCACAACTTTGTCTTCTCTATTATTGTTAAGTCCAAAAAGTCCAAATTAAATTCTTTTCATCCAACAAATTCTGTATTCCTACATCTTCATAAACTACATGATTGTCCACTCACATTTCATTAAGTTATTATTGTACTTATTGAATTTTCTTGTTACACATAAACCCACAAAATAATGCACAAGGCCTAGTGTTCTGCAGGTTTCTGTAGTATTCTCGTCAACTTTTTTTTTTTTTTTATCAGTTGTAACTGCTTCTGGGAAATCAGTACACCTTCCTGGTTGACTCATAGTATACACTAATGTAGAAAACAAAGTACATCATCGGTTTTCTATTTGAAGATATATGTACCAAATGAAGACGCAGTATGTGAGAAACTGTACGTTCTTGCTGCTGTAATCAACTGTACTTGATTAAATGATTATAAGCAAACGTAGGTGGCTCTATAAAAATCAAAGTTTTGTCAGTTTGCAAGTTTGGAGCATTTAGGTGTGTGGGTGCTGGGAAAATTCGATTCATGTCCGAATCACAATTCTTGTATTTTAAGACTCTGAATCGATCCTAAATTTCCTAGTTATGCTATTTAAAAAAAACTTTTTTCAAACATTTCCTAGATTATGAGCTGCGCTTACTGTTTGTCAGGTAACGTCCTCCGTAGTGTGTCGTTCCAGCAAGGGGCGGTCCGGTGCGCTACTTGTTAGTTAGCTTTAGATGATAGCTAAATGTTTCTACATGGAGGAGGAAAAACAAATACAGCGAGCCCCACCTTTGCTGAAGGCAAATGTTTGGGCACATTTTGGATTTTACAATTTCCCGGGTAAAAAGGAGCTTGACATAAGATACTCAGTGTGCAAAATCTGGAAAATGAAAATCAAGTACTTCGGGAACACTTTAAATGTCCGAGCTCACATCACCCGGAGCTAAAAGAAGTGGAGCAGCAGCTGCTACGAACTCCTGACCAACGCACACTAAGTCACATCACTAAACTTCCAGCCAACTCTGAAAGGGCGTTTTTTATGTTTCACTTAGTGAGCAGAAGACAAATTCCCACTGCTCTGCAGTTTTTCTAAGTCTAAGTCTAAATGTATTGCAAGTGAAAAACATTTCACACAGTTTTTAATATTTCCAGAAGTGGACATCCCACCACGTGTGCCCCAAGATACGACCATACAATTCCCAGAGAAACTGCAAAAGCGCCCAAAGCTATATGTCAAACTCCAAAGTTAACATGATAAATATTTAAGTTCATGACCAAGAACTCTATTTTTGGAATATACCCTAAGGACTTTACTTGTACAATAAGAAAAATAAAAATGACTGATTGTGGACTTTTTCAGGCAAGAAAAATGAATGCACTACGTTGGAAAAAATGTTCATTCTCCCATTCTTGATTGAGTTGATGAGAATCACATACATTGTTAAAGGCAAATAGGAAAAGTTTATATACAGTACCAGTTAAAAGTTGGACACTTTCCCATTAATGATATACATGATCGTTGATGTATATCTATATATGTGTGTGTGTCTGTTTTTTTAATCAAAGAAAAAGAAATTGTAAAATCCAAAATGGATCATTAGGAACAAAAAAAAGCTAATGACAGTATACTGAGAACAATTTTGAACAAGTATGGCTTGTTTAGAAAGGTTGCGAGGAGGAAGCCCCTTCTCTTCAAAAGAATATGGCTTCACAGCTTAGATTTGGGAAGTTGCATCTGAACAAACCACAAGATATCTGAAATAAATGGTAAATGGTCCGTATATATAAAGCGCTTTTCTGTACCTGGAATGATACCTAAAGCGCTTTACATCATACATCACATTCACCCATTCACACACTCACTGATGGTGGAAGCTGCCATGCAAGGCGCTCAACCACGACCCATCAGGAGCAATTAGGGGTTCGGTGTCTTGCCCAAGGACACCTCAACATGAACTCGACTTGGCCGAGGATCAAACCGGCAACCCTCAGGTTACAAGACGACCGCTCAACCTTGCCGAGCCACACCACCTGACGAAATAGTGTTCTTTAGACAGAAAAGAGCAAAGCGGAGATGTCTGAACATCATGCACAATGCTACATCTGGAAACAAAATCCCTTTTTTTTCTGCCCAACCCAACCCCACACAGACATAGTAAGTTTCGCATGACGACTGTTTTGAGTTGGTAGGCCGAGAAACATTTGCATGTGAGTCACTGTTGTGCTAACATTTAGTATTTGCAATACGTTAGCAATTTGGCATCATTATTCATTAGAAAAACCCAGTGACTTTATAAAACCCTCGGCTTTATAGAGCATTTGACTTTGGAGAGCATGAAAAGTTTGTTCCCTTAAAGGAAAAGCACAAAAAACTGCAGCAATAACAAACACTGGCAAATGCTTAAAAAAATTAAGAGGAATTCGCAAAAAGAAAGGCAGAAAGCCACCACAATAACAGACAATGTTTAAGAATTTATTGTCCTGGATGACTAGCCCGTCTGACGTAAAATAAATAAATTATTTAATAATGAAAAAAAAATGTATATATATATATAAAATATATAAAACACACATCTGTTTGAAATAAAAGTTGTTCAATAACGTGGTTCTTGTTCTATTGGAATACCTATTGTGGGCAGCTAAAGGAGTAAGGCATGACCAAATTCCTTTTCGTAGCAAGTGTCTGAACATCCCAGTCATTTTTCATCTCATCTCACCCTCTCTACCCAAATCCCAGCCATTCCACCTGCACCATCTGTTCAAAACATAACAAACTCACATGCACGCTCAAGCTACTCAACACCCTTTCTCATGGTAAACAGAACTAAAGCCCATCTGAATTCCTCCCGTACAAGACTTCAATGAAAATATTTATTTTTTTAAAACAGTTTTAAAACACCAGGTGTATCTATTGCCATAATTAAAAAAGTTTTTATTGACATAGTTCTTACCTTTATAGTATTTATACAATATATTCTGTTACAAACTTAGCTGCGTGGGAATTTACATTTAACAAGGGGTTAAGACCCAGAGATTAAACTGTGACTCATCATGAAGCTGACCCTGTTTTTATCTGTACTGTGTTAGGACTATGGGAGCAAGCATTTGTGTTATGTCTATACATGTGTCTGTGTGTGTGGTAGCCCCCTTGCCATATGTGCCCTGTGCTGATTTACAGTGCTAGGGGCCAGTGCACACAAACAAGGCCACGTCTTCATCTGCCACACACATTTGGGAGCAGACAACCGACTCCGACTCCTCCTCATCCTGTGTGTCCATGTGTTTCCTCTACACACTAATATACTTGTATTGCTCTACTGTGTAATCAAGTCAGATTTCTAGTGCTGAAACAAAGGTCAATGTTTTATTAACCAACCTATTATCATCTAACAAAGTGCATGACACCTATTAACTGGACTGCAATATTTATACCTCTTTCTAACATCAAGAAGGATTTTTTATCTTTATTACAACTAACAGCACTTATATAAATACCACATTAGCCTATTATTTAGCCTTGACCCCCCCATACTTTTTTTAAAGACTGATGACAACCTTGCTCAAGGTTGACTTCAAAACACTTCACAAAACTGATAAAATGGCATTTGTTATCGCCAATAGTTTTGTATTTATGTTCAGTTAAAGAAACTTTAAAATGTAAAAAAATAATAAACAAATACTTGTGACAGATAAAAAAAAAGATAGAAATAGAGCAATGCAACTTAAAAAATTGTTATAAAAAGAGTATTCAGTATAAGCTGAATCTTTCAGAAAGGGAATTTTTTTTGCTCAGTGAAAAACTGCAGGGGCAAATCAACATTTTAAGAATAACACTGATGCATTTTTATCATCAGTGGTGTAAAAGAATTAAAACATTTGAAAATTCAGAAAAATCTCCATTACTTTGCAGGGTGTGACTAATTTTTCCAGGGTTGCACTGGTAACAAGATCTAACAAATGTTAGCAATTAGCACACATCATTAGTTGTGCACTAACGTAGTCAAGCAGACACCACATATTATTTCCAAGTGCTTTGATCCATTCCACTTAGTCTGACAATCTCTATGGCTGTTCTACTCTTCATGTTCTAGTTTGTTTCAAGTATTCCTTTTTTCTATATAAATGTGTATCTCTACTCTCATAAACTTGAAGTAGACCTGCTCTGGTTGATCTCACCTCAGTGTATTTTCCCACAGATTTGACTGTATCCACCAAAGAAAAGAAGTGATTCTGGAGGAAAACGTGTTTTCTCTGCTACATAGCTGCACAACTTGCAGAAAAAGAGGAAGAAGTAACTGAAGTTTATAAGTCAATGAGTGGCCATATACTGTGACTAAAATTCTTACAAAAGTTAACGTAGTCCAAAAATTAGTTAACCTGCCTAAATAAAGTCCTCTCAATAACTGTACATCAACCAAACGCAGTTAGTATTCTAGAGTGTGAGAAAAGGAAATTCAGAGATTTGTATGGAAACAAGTTCTACATATATGCTGGTCAGCTGTTACTTAAAACACATAAGATTGAAAACTGTCTTTTACTGAATTGTAGATTATTAAACAGCTTTTGTGTTTTTTGTTTTGTTAATAGGACAGTACTAAAATTATAAATCCAGGACACAGTGGAATTGAATACATGACACAAGTAAGAGCAACCCTACCCACCAACATTTGAATGTTAAACAGGCCAACTATAATGCACTGAGGTTGGACTAACAACTAGCTTTATGTATACATTGGTACTAATGTATAGATTTAGGAAAGAAGGAAAAACTGGTCCTTGATCATTGTGATTTTAACAAGTGGACAGGTTAAAACCCAACCACATTTTTTTCATTAATGGGATCAAACTGGATGACCCTAAAATGTGCTGGTCCAAACAATTTTATATTACATACATCACAGCACTAGATTGAAGAGACGTGCAGACTTTCTTTGTGTAAAAGGTTACAAGAAATTATCCACTGGTTCATTCATTTATTCTTTAAGTAGTCTAAGGGTATCTGGAAAGTCACTAAAACTTAGAAAAGTCACAAAGTTGGCAAAATTATCACTGCAAATCAAATGCAGCAATCCCCCCTCCCATGTATATTATTTTAATATGTAGTTTGTATAAAAAAATAAATACAAAAAAAACATAAAATAATAGTGAGAGAAAAAGAGATGGACCCCGCAATCAAATATAATTTTACCAGATGTGTTAACAGGTAATCAAATATACTTGCACCACTAATATTATTCAGTACCTGGGCAGCTTACCCAAATGGGTCAATATGTAGGACACACTGAATTGATCTCAGCTTTTTTTACACTTTCAATTTGTAGAAAGGAACCATGATCTGACATAGTAGTTAATTTGGCCATAAATGATTTAAAAAAAAAAGAACCTTTGCTGGTATCAAAAAGATTTGCAAATTGTTCTTATTTACAGTTTACACAGCTTCCCAATGCTTTTGGAAGCTCGATTGTACACTCCTACATTTTATTTTGCCCATTCTCCTCAAAATTGACAACTTTACCTGAAAATAGGTGTATGACCAGGCTTGGGTTTATTCCATGAGAAGTGGGATGGCACTGAGAGGAACTGTTCCACAGGGCCATCCTTCTTCAGACTGTGCAGAGTCTCATCTGAAGGAGAGTCCAGATTAGGAGACATATTTCCTTGGTCATCTACCCCCAGGTCCCCTTTCCCACTCTGCATAGCTGTTCTGTCCTGCGAGGTCTTCCTTGTCTTTGATGGGATGTCAGTCTCAGATGAGCAGCACTGAAATGGTGACATGCCTACAGATGGACTCCCAGCCCAAGTGTCTTCTGTCACACTACCCCTTGGTGAAGGTCCTGGTGTGGGTGTGGGTGAGTGATGAGGAGACAATGAGTTGGGATAGCATATTTCGGCGCTAGAGTGGCGCCTTTTCCCACAGGGTGAGGTGGGGCGTGAGGAGGGCCTGGAAGGCGGCCGCGGACTAAGCCAATTTTCATCAGTGACACTGGTGCGTGGCGAATGGCAGGGAGACTGTCGAGGAGACAGGCTGATGGAGTGAGAATGGTGCACAAAGGGAGGGTGATGGTGCTGCCAGTGAGGCTGTTCCTCCAGAACTCCAACGCCAGTCTGAGGGGAGGCACAACCTGGAGAAGTTAGAGGGGAGCCTAGCGTAAACCTGGCAGCTGCTTCATTCAGCTCTGAGTCAACATCATCGTAGACATGTGAAAATGATTCACAAGAGGAGGCGTCAGAAAACCAGCTCCTGGAGGACAGGCTGCTGCATGGGCTAGGGCTGAGTGAAGAATCCCGGTATGAGTGATCCAATGGCAAATACAAGTGGTCCCTAGATAAGGGCCTGTCGCCGTGGTAATCCCCATCAGGACCATTGGCCCTAAGCTCCCCCTCATTGGCATCCATCTCCTGCTGGCAACTAGGTGAAATGGAGGTGATCTGGATACTGGGGCATTCAAAGGCCTTTGGTGCCTCCACAGGAGCAGAGTGCAGAAGAGGGGAGGTGCCATATTTGCAGTCTTGTGCCTCATAGCTTAGAGGCTCAGATCCTGGTTTGTGTGATGGGGGTCGTGGTGACGTGTGGATGACTTGGGAGTGGGAGTGCATGCCATGGCAAGGCAAGCCAATAGGCTGGTGGTTAGTGACCATAGACTGGGGCTGTCCCACATTTAAGATATAGAATGATGTGTTATCATCAGGTTCCAGGTCTAGGAAAAAAGAAGGAAAGAAATGTTACCAAACAGCAATCATACTGAGTTTCTGTTACTGAAGTTATTTTCACTTTAATGTTTCTGTCATGTTTCCTTGCTTTTGTTTTGTTTTCGTTTGTTTTTTTTTTACCGTAATTTTACCAGAGAAGTCCCACTGAAATTACAAAATCTCTTTTTCAAGGGAGCCCTGGCCAAGACAGCAGCATTCCATTACAGACAATAATCATTAAACAACCAATCAAAAGACAAACAACATAAAACATACAGTATAAAACATATAAAAAATTAATCTAAGAAGTGATAGAATACAGAAAGCATAAAAATCAATTAATCAATGCATGTTAAATCATTGAAAACTATCAATACTGACCAACAATGATCAATATTACATGATTTGTGTGTTTAACACAAGGTTAAAACAGTGAAAGAAATACCTGACAATAGCTAACCACTGTGTCTGTAAAATTGGCTAAACTGATAACAGGCTTCAGGCATAAATACCTGGATCAGGTATGACCCCAAACTACGAAACTGTCAGTGGAATTAGACAACTGATGTTTTATTCATGCCTGTCAGGCAAAAACACCAGAAACCATGTGACCAATGGCTGGATGATGACCCGGGGAGAAGTGATGACGAGTGGCAGAGGAGTTTGCCGTTTAAATGGAGAGGAAAGCATTTGCCGGTGGAAAGAGGCTTTACCAAAACAAAAAAGGTATGGATCTTTCAGGGCAAAACTGATCATAAAAAATAAAAAGTTCATAATAAAGCTATAATTTTGTACGCATTTCTTTCAGGTTGTAGTCTGCAAAGTGCAACCGTGTCCAGGGTTGCAGATACGAACAATTAATTGGATTGGAACAGAACTTCCCTATAGCAGCTAAGACGAATCATAACAATATCAGCAGAAGATGTTAGAGGAATCATTTTAATGCAAAATTATCTACTGTACAAATAAAGGCCAAACACCAACATTATTTAACAAGTTGGAACATTTTCTAATGACAGACTGATTTGTTCGTTCCACCCATGCGTTTAAAAGGGGCATTCTCGCCGAATACGCCGTCAGATTTGAGCGGGTCATCCGGCTGATGCCCTGATGATAGCCTGGTTTAAATGGAGTGAAAACTCTGCCTGTCAGGTTCGCCACTGGATCACCCGGGCGGTTAATGGTGCAGACCAGTGTATCATCCCATAACAGTAAACAGTTTCTGGTGACATAAATAAACATGGAAAACTTATTAATATATTATTTTCATCTAGGATTAGAAACAGCACTGTCAGCATATTACATTGACAAGCCAAGAAAAAATCTTACATGAAAAAATAAAGAGGCTAAACTGCAAATATTAAAAGCAACTTGGAAGTAATTTGAAAGTATTGTAAATAAATTTCCAAACTACTTTCTGTATATTCATGCCAAAGGATGTACTTCATGTGTCGTGTCTTTAAAGAATAAGAGGAGAAGATGTAATTGGTTCACCTGCTAATAATATATTCCTCCCAGTTGGAATGTGTTCATTTTGCTTTAGTCATGTTTTCACACAGCAATATACTATACCCACAGATGCACCTCGGGTTCCCAAAACCAAATCAAATCATTGATGTGATTGTACAGAGTATGCGCTTGAGCCTACTTTCAGGAAATTAGAGGCCAGAGTGTTGCTGGGTTGCAGGCAGTTATACAGGCATTGTTCCAAGAGGGATAACCGATGAACAGCACTACTCAGGAAACAAATTCACACAACGGTGCGTGCTGTCGGCTGTCATCACAGCTAGCGCCAGCAGGCTATTTATACCAAAGGTCATCCGGCATAGGCAGCATATATACACATAAACACACCCACACACAAACAAACAGACAAGAGTCCATTGTGTTCATTGGCACTATTGGGTTAGAGTTTATTGATATACTTCTACTGGGTATGCTCTGCAGATGTCACTGGGAATATATTCCCCAAGTGCTTTCACTGTTTTACATGTGAAATGTTAATTGCATGAAATTTTTCCTTTTCACATTTAAGAATGTGCCACAAAGCATCTACATGTAGCACAGAAGTAACTTTTAAACTCATAAAATTGAATCATGTCATAGTTCTTGAAGACATAAAAATGCCTTCTATATTCACTCATTATGAAAAGAAACCAAAATGAAAAGCAAAACAATGGAAGCATGAAATTACTTGAACCTTTTCTTTTAGCTTTTGAGCTGGGGTGAGAAAGAAAAATAAAAAAAGGAAATTATTAATAATCCTCACAAAACATAAAAATAACAAAGACAAAAATATAAATCAACAAAAGCACATATATCACCTAGCTAAGCTAAAACCACAGTGTAGCCTGTTACAGATATGGTTGTGAAATTGTGACAAAATACTTTCACATGTTCTTTAAATCTGCCCACCTGCCTAAAAGTACAACATACCAATAATATTGCCAACTTAAAGGCAAGTCTTTAAAAGTAAGTAAAATGCAAAAGCATGTTGGGGAGAAGACGTGCTGTCTTATATTTCTTTCCAATAGCAACAACAGTGGCAGCAGTGACAGCAAGTTCTTTATTTATAGCTGCTCAGTTTCTCACTGGTCCTGTCTGTCACAAGACCCAGCAATGGATCGTCTGACAAGAGAACTTAACTGACTCACATAGTGCAAGAAAGGGACAACAAAAGGAAGAGGAAAAGGAAGTTGTAACTTTTTTATGTAAATCTTCTGATTGAGACATCTTCTGACACATCTTTAATGATTGTCCAATCACATGAAGAAAAGGAGTTTGAAAAATGTATCTAAACTATCTAAAATTCTGACAATACAATGACGATGTCTGCTGAGCCAAGGTAGACTTTGACTGTAAAGAACAACATGCATTCAAAGAGTTACATTAATGCAAGGTAGATTTTATGAGCTAATTGATTGAAAAATGACTGCCTTGTTTACTACCATGCGTTTTGTTTGCTCCTTATAAGTTATAACTACAATTAATTAAATACAGAGCTTGGGCACTATATTTAGCAAGTTTCAGGCCACTGTAGAGATTCTCTGTTTGTTAAAAAGTGACTAGCAAAAATTGTAGAGACTTTTTCTGGTGATAATGAAGACTTTTGGAGACTGGCGTGAACGCATGCAACGTTTAATCTTCTCAATGAGCAGAGGTGCTGACTCAGGCCTCTCCTTCCTCCAAAAGCACTCAACAGCCTCGGTCCTTCGCAGCATCAATCTCAGCTCCCAACTACAGAGCAGGAGATGTTCACCTCTGCTCCATGACCAGACTCAAAGCTGTTGCTGGCTGATCCTGCCCTTGCTTACCGTCAGATATTAGTGCCTATTAATGAAGAGTGTGGATGAAAGCATTTATGAACTTACTTTATAGTGCTGTAACATGTTGTAGACTCTTAATTAGAAAAATAGCTAGAAATTTTAGTTAAAGTACTTAAAATGACACTTTGACTTTAGATCTTTTCATTTTTGGGCAGGAATATTTCTATTTCTTTTCCTACTGTTTTTAAACACAATTAAATGCTCTTTCTCATACTTTACAAGAGCTTGAGTTTATTATAGATAGAAACGTCTGTGTCTACTATTTGATTCAGTCGTCCACTAAAATACATTTAAATAAAAAAACGGGGGGTGGGGGGGGGGGAAGTTATGTGATTAAAATGTGATTAATCATGATTTATTAATAATTAATTACAAAGTTTCTAGTTAATTACATTCTTATTTTCTTTTTAAGGCACCAGTGCCAAAAAAGCAAGTCTCCTCTAAGTGGGGAAAATGACAGAAAACAAGACAAAGGAATTATGCAAACTATAGAAGCAGCGGAAATGCTGACTAAATATAGTGATGTTATGCAGCCAGGCACCAATGTTTGGTGCCATTAAATCTTAAGAATAACATCAACTGAAATTCTAAAAGGAAACAATTCTCTCAGTATGCTAAAAGAACAAAAATAACTGTGATAGTCCAAACCTCATTCAGATTTCCCAGACCAACAATGCCTAAGACTAGCCAGGGTTTATTTGTCAAGACTGAGCTTATGCTTCATTACATGATGGACAATTCCATTAGCAATTAACAGTTTTATCAATTTTACAAAAAAAAAAAAAAAAAAAAGGTCCATCAGGTAAGTAATCAAATATTGTACAAAATTCAAAAGTCACTATAAATCAAACTGGGAAGTAAGGCCCTTCGTGCGCTGATAATTCAGCTGACATGTGCTTCGAACTGTGTACTTCAATGACAATGGGTGGCTAGCTCAATCATCATGTGATTCTTATCATGCAAGTTCTGTGTTTGGATAAATTATCTACTAATTTTTTTCTTGTATATATTACCCAACAAAAAAAAGGGGAAGAGAGTAAATAAGTGGCAGTAAACAGATGAAGGTAATATTGTCTTATCATATTGCCTGGCCCACAGCACTCTCCTTGCCCTAAGTAAAGATTAACTTGCTACCTTAAACCCTGCAGTGTAAGGAAAGGGGAGGGGGGCAAACTCACGTCACCTTAGGTGACGAGGTCAGAGAGGAGAAGTGCATGTAGTAGTACTGCTGGTTTATCAATGGCCTTGGTTGCAAAGCCCCTGCACTGTTCCTGAAAGCCCTGTGCGTCACACCCTCCTCAAGTGTCCATACATCAGACAGCCAATCTGGTTAAATAAAGATCTCTAAGAGGCTTTGCTGTACCTAAGCTAATAATAGCTCCGCCTCACTGAGAGATGTTTCAGCGAAGCAAGGATTGGAAGATGTTTGTGACACACCACCAAGACCATTGTGTTCTCACGGTAACTGCAGGAAACGGCCTGATTCACTGGTGGCGGTGGCTTTTACCAAAGCTCCTGGACACAAAGCTCAACAGGCCTCTGGCTGGCCATTGCACTGCCTGAGGATTCTTGGTTGGGAGATAATCTGTAGGGACTTTGTTCTTCCTTCCTCCTTACTGAGCACCAAGTGTGTCAGGTTCCCGTGACCAGCAATGACACACAGGCCCACATTCTGAAAAAGCCCAGTTTACTACAAAGGGTGGGAAGGATTTTTCTCTTTAAAAAAAAAAAGGATGACCATTGCTGCCGCAGGTTCCTTTTGTTCTGTTGGGTCTGCCTCTCTTTGTATGTATAAATACATGACTATGGAATATGGAACAATATAAATATGCTGGTAGAAAATGGACATATCTATGTGTTCCTAAGTACCTGTGATAGTTCGTCTGTGCCTTGCTCTTTATCTGTTCTTGTACTTAGTGGGTACGTGTGTGTAAGTTTGCAAGGGAGTGTTTGCGTGTGCTTATTTGTATATGCACATGCCCTCGCCATATATTACAGTCTTAGGTTACCAACGAGCCCTAATACCATGTGGTGCTGGAGCAGGAAGGTAATCTAAGCCAGGATTCCCTTTGTGGTGGGCAGGCAGGTTGATTGGAATGGGCTCTGCTTACATCCCCTGTACAGAGGGCTTTGTGTTTAGTACAGTCTCCTCTTTCAGCTCTCTTCAAGAGCTGCTGGTTAACAGACCAGAGCAAAAGTGACAACACACCATGCACTATAAGCATCATGGCATAAATGTCATATTAGACCACCGAAAACTCATCCAATACTACATTTTAAAACAGAAATAGTTCATTTTGTGTTAGTTATACAAGCAAAAATTTGATATTTAATGGTACTGAAATTTAAAATAAATACTGTATTGGCTTATAATGATTAAGATAACAGTAACAAAGATTAAAGATAATAAATAATAAAGCTTACAAACAAAATGAAACTAAATGAAAATTAACAAATGGTATAATTAATTTAAAACCTAGACCAAGTGTTGGATACAAATATTGTCTTGTGTTGCCGTTTCCTCATTTATTTGCCAAACCATGAATTTGAAGAATCATTACGTACTAAGTAACATTACAAAAGGGATTGTTTTGGTGATAAGAACTAAAACAGTATCCCACTGTGCCTTAAAGAACTCACACTTTCATTAACTTATGAAATTAAATGTTGGAATCATCAACAATACGTTTCAATTTGGGGAAAAAAAAAAAGAAAAAAAAACATTTTTAGTGAGCATTTCAACATCTGAGGTCATATAGATATTTGCAGTGATTGTCAGCTTTCAAAGCATGGTCACTTCAATCGCCACAGGTTTTCCAAGAACTCTGTGTCTGGTCGTTGCCCTGCATTTCTAAGCACAGGGTCTATGACGCACTTGCACACATATATTGTAAGGCTTGGCCTACACCTGTGACTCTAATCCTTGCTGGCTGAGTTTTAGCCAAACCTACTGGTGATCCCTGTATCTGTAGGTGACTGGGTCTGCATAACTAAAATTTAGAGAGAGTGAGCAAAAGAGACATCGTAACTGTAAGGGACAATAATAAAGGCTAGATTTATTCATAGTCAGGCAAATACACAACAGACTCTTCAGATATGGATTTCCCATTAATCTGGCATAAGCAGTGCCTTGTTATGGTCTTATCCTGCAATGTTATGTTAGGGTTATATCAAAAAGCCTTCATGTGCAATAACAGAAGACTCAGTGCCCAGCAGAGGATTAACAATGGCTGTCTAAGCCAATGCTAACATATGCCGGCAGCTAAATTAAGCTCCTAATTAACAATCTCATGCCGAGATAACATTATGGGATAAACAGATTGTGCCAAGTAACCACCTGAACTAAATACCTACCAACATACCAAGATCCTTCTGATCACTGTGTCCAGAGTACATTTACTAGGTGCACTAACAAGCTCGGTGTAAGTTATTACATACTACTTTGATCTTGAACAACGCCAAAATAGCAACAAAGCCTTCAGTCCTTTGTCAGTGGTTACATCAAGACGTGTTCAGGCATACCAGCATTTTGGCAGTCCTCACAGCCTGATATTTTTTCTATTATGTACATAACAGAAAGAAACTAAAGAACCTGTTAGGAACCTTCTTCTCATTCAATCGATAATGCATGTTTCTTTTCAAAGCTGAACAGAAGTCTGTCTACAATTCAATACATCTGCAATGCAAGTTACTTACACAAAGGGACACAGTAAAATAATTAAAGTGCTTATCCTTCTGCAGCATCATATTCCACACACATTTCAAGAATGCCAACCTTAGTTCAAAGATATGGTTCATATACAGAGTTCTCCAAATAACCTTTTTTGTTTGTATTTGTGCACTTATAAACAAAAACTTGCTATGTGTATGCATCAGTTTGTAGTGCAGCAGGAGAGCTACAGCATGTTTTAGGAGTGGCCTCTGAGGAAAGCACATGCAGCCTGGTGGCCTGTAATAACCCAGAGCAGATAACATCAGAGGGTACTGCTAACAGGGGTGACATTTAAACAATCTGTCAGAGCTGACTGTGCATGTGCCTGAAAAAAGTCAATCAGGGAGAGGGAGAATGAAAGAGAGAGATCAACACAGAGGGCCATAGACAAAAACAGAGTTTTCTGTGCTTTCTGAGTGAAATGTAAGAGCATGTGAGTGAGGAAACATACAAAATGAGAAGAGTGAAATAGGGAGTTTTACATTTGCATACTACAGAGACTACAGATGCACATCAAATGCATGTCCATGTTAATTTATTCCAATCATGCTCCTAACAAATCAAATAGATTGTTATATTGGGTATGCAAGCTCCTGGATTATTCAACCACATTCTTTATTCAAGTTGAACCTACTGGAATTAAACACCCATCATATAGGCAGCAGCAGCAGCACCATTTCCCATTCAGTGACTTGCTTGCACAGTAGTAGAATTATGATGATAGCAGGAGTCCACATGTTAAGGGCAAATAAGCCATGCAATAGTAATGTTTCACTTTATCATCCTTATAATCAGGCAAAAAAAAAAAAAAAAGAAAACAAGCAGGAAATAATCAAGGAGCACACAGGAAGAAAGAAAACACAGCTGGAAGCGGTGTATAATCAGATAAAATCTCAGAAGCGATCATTTCCAAACTTTTTTTAATGAAAAAAAAAATTAAAATTAATAATAACAATAATAATAATAATAATACTTTATTCTAAGTTTGAGAGCATATATTCAGGTATATTAAATATTACATTACTAACTAAAAAAAACTCAATGAAAAAAAAAAAAAAAACATTACATTTTGTCTTAGGCCCCCTAGATGTGAGAAAGTGCCAGTAAGTGAGCTGTTCAGATGTGTGGGATAAGCTGTGTCACTTCGTAGTTGTTGTGCCTCTTTTCTTGTTATCTAGGAGAAAGTTGAAGTCTGGTAGTTACAGAGGTGACAGTCAAGTCTGGGTTTTTTAGAAAGAATATGTAATGGAGAGGTGTTTCAACTAGCTGTTATGTTCTCTGATGCCTGTTTTAACAATTTTGGGGTCATTTCAACACATGCCTTGCAATAGAACCCTGCTAAATGTCCTGGGTCTATCTCCATATGAGGAACATCTACGTATTAGAGTAAAATGGTTGATCAAGTATTTTAGAGTGTGTTTTGAGATCTCAGGGTATTCACTGTATGCTCTCTCATACCATAGTGACAGGCTAAGACATTTAGTGTGATAAATCTAAAAAAAAAGCACACGCCTGGGAAAGAATGCAGCAGATACATGAAACTGAATAGGTTACCCTATCAACTTGAATGTTAAAATTAATGGATGAAAAATGAGATACTGTTTAGTCTCTTATAAAACATTACAATCAACTTACAAAAGAGCAATATGTTTTAAAAAAATTAAAATCATTGATACAGATTTTTATATAAGAACATAGGTTTAATATTATTCCCACATTTTTTGAGGAGTATTTATCAAAACTTTTTCATGGAAAACTATAAATTTCAAATTACAATTATTCTAAGAAAAACTAGTATTATGGACTTGCGTTGTTTAAATCATAAACAACATCATCCTATGTAAAAATGTTAATACAAAAGGTGTCATAAATTAAGTGTAAAGTTGAGAGAAGTTATTATACTACTAAAATCTCTATCAAAAACTGGTGTGTAATGCCCTTTAATCCCAGCCGTAGGTCCACATGATCTACATTCCAGTTTTGGCCTGTGTTAGAATCCATTCAGCCACATAGGGCCCTAATGGAACATGTCCACCAAACCAGTGAAAATTTAAGTGAAACATTACACATTAGAAGAGACTCCTAGATAGATTTCAGTTGTAAGTATTTAACTTATTTTATATTTTATCTCATCTAAAATTTCTCAACACTGGTCATTTTCTATAAGGTGCACAGCAACAACAACCTCTTTTAGAAGAGACATCCTTTATCTAAAGACATGTAACATACTAGTACCAGAAAAAACTGTAAAATGCAGTGCAAATACCATCTACCTGACTGAAATAGGGTTATAAAGGACAGCTTAAAATAAAATAGGATTCAAACTCTAATAATCCCCATGTGATAAGTCATGCTTCATGGTAAAATGGGAGCAGAGACAAAAAATGCACCAAGATTCAGGAGTTTAATGGATTTCTCTTTGGTGTAATGCAGCCTCTGACATGTTGATACAGCGCAGCCAGTGGTAGGGTCAGTTACACTAAATTTAAACTAGACAGATGCCACACATAGTTACTCATGCCTTGCCCCAGGAAACAAACGTCTCATTCATCACACTGGGTGCTGGGACCCCCTCTTTTCAGCAGGGTTAGGGGACACCCACATGGTGATTCAACTCCACATGTAGACCATACGCATGACTGTCTGATCTTTGACCTCCCTTAGTTTACATTTGTTTAGATATATCACTACCTGTTACTTTCATTGAGCTTTTTATTTTCAGCTCTAGCATTTAATATTTCCATCAACATAAACTAATCTATCAAACACTTCACTGCAATGTCTTTCTACCTTAGAAATTAACCAAAAAATCTTGGGTGATAATTTCTACCATTGTAACATGTCTGTGATGAACAACCTTAAAAGTTAATGCTGCAGCTGACTAAATATTACTGCTACAGAAGCAAAATTTAAGTCTAAGCATATTTTAAGCTTAAGACTTAAAACCTATATCTGAAAAAAAAGACATGTAAAGACTTGTTTTAAGTGAAAAATGTCAACTTCTCTGTTTTTAAAATAAAAGTTTTTTTTTAAAAGTTTAATTCTAAGTTTGGACAAATTTACTGACACATGCTCTAATTACAACTGTTTGTCAGAATGATGTCAGCCATCCATCAGGCTGGTTTTCTAGACAAACACAAGCACACACAAAACACACCTGGCTATAGTATGGGAGTGCTATCACACTCACCTGGTGATGTGGCACACAGCATTCTTTCTCTCCTCTCTTTGTTAAAACCACAAAGTGCTGGAGCAGTAAAAAGTTGAGGGCTGCAGACGTGCTGGGACCACAGGGATTCTCCTGCTCAAGTACGAAGTAGTCACTAGAACCTGCCGCCTGCCCTCTGCCACTCTCTTTGGGAGCTCAAAATAGTCCACCATGAGAGCGATGTAATTTCAGTCTTTCAGTCTTTCCCACGACAAGGACTGAGAGGATCATGCTCTTGGCTCACAGAAGTGGAGCAATGACAACAACATAGACAAGGGCAAAAAATCTTTCTCCAATGGATGTTCAGTTTGTTCCTTTCATTATGATCAAATTATGCCATGTCATCATATTGAAGTACAGCAAAGATAATAACAGAGGTACAAGAAAAAAAAAGCCACAGCCAATCAACAGATCAACATCAAACCTGACTAGTCACTAAGTGGCTGTGGTAACTGCTGGCATCTGGATATTTCATTAGCCTAGATTTTTCTCTCTTGATGTCACTCGTGGTTTCTTTCATATCCTGAGAGAGCTGTGAGAGGAAAGAAGCCTGAGTTGTCCTTTGGCAGGTCTATGATTCCGTTCCACTATGGAAACCGATAAACCACAAAAAAAGACAGAAAACTGCTTTCATTACATGAGATATGCGCACAGGAAAAAAGGTCACTACGTGGAATACAAAGGTTAAAAGAAAGATTATTTGTGGACAAAACTAATGTCTGTTTCTATCACCAGCAACCAGACAGTGGTGTGCCCCCCTCTCCTTTCACTCCACCCTACCATCTGAACCCCACATGGTATGTCCAGGCAGAAAGCCAGATGCCTCCGCATTGGATCCTCTACCCTGTCACCCAGAAAGGGCACTACTTCCCCCCTGACTTATACAATCTCTAGCACCCAATTAGGACAGTGCAAAATCGTGATCTGCCTAAGCCAATATTAAACATTACCACTTTTCACTCAATCACCACAAAATAGACACGCTCCCACAAATACACTAGTGTAGTGCTTCCCAAACTTTTTCTAGAGGGCCCTCGTTCCATCGACAAAAATTGTCATTGTTGTGACCAAACACGTTTTAATATATGAGAATTTCTATTATTATAAATGAAAATATATTCAGTAATAATTTGTATGCAATAAATGAAGGTTTGAGACCACCGCTTGTCACAAGAAAAGCCATCACACATTATTAATATTGTTAATTTGGTTCACAAGAACAGCAAACAGCAAGCTACAAAGTCAAGAGACCTTTGCCGACAGATTTGATGTCTGAAATGTAATTTAAAATATGAATCACATGCCTAATAATGTGGATTCATGTACCAAGATAAATCTATAGCAGGCTCTTTATTTCTCTTTTATCTTTTTTAAATCAATACTCTTTTTATGGAAGAACTTGCTGTTATAGATTTTTATATTATATAATTATTTGATATGTCAGGACTTTTTTTTTCCAGGACTTCCACTGTCGTTAATGTATATATATAGAACAGTGTTCCCTATACAAAACTTCCTATTGTGGTGATACCAATGGTCGAAAGGGGTCTCACTACTGTCTGGTTGCTGGTGATAGAAACAGTCAAAAGGTGGTAATACTGGTATGTTGTTTTTGTTAATGCCATAAATAAACATACCAGTTTTGAATAGCACTTTTCCTGTAACTGATGCCAATTTATTTTATTATTTTTTTTATAACACAGACCAATCAAACAACAGGCACCATAAACAACAGCAAATTATGATTCACCAATGTATACATCTATTAGGTTAATGTGTCAGTGACACAATTTGCATTCTGGCTGTTGGCATTTTATTTTACTTTATTTTATTTTATTTTGTCTCCTACGCCACTCGCCTCCCCTGCTCCTCCACTTGATGCTCCTGCTTCCTATTCCTCACCTGTGTCAACCTGTTTGGCACCTAACCCTTGGGCTACTCCTGCCTTTGAGACATTACTTAATCGATCTGCTCAACTCTGTGAATAGCCTATCAAAACACTAGTATTAAATTATTTGACATTGTTCAGAAATCCTGTATTAACCTTGTGGCATTAGTTAGCTACTGTTAGTATCATAATGGACATTTCTTCAGAGTTTGACAGATTAATTGTTTGGCCGATTAACTTGGCCGATATTTGCTTTTTTCCTCTTTTATGATCTGTATTGACTGATGCATGCTAAGCCTATTAAAGCCATTATTATGGTTGCTGCTCTGGTCATTTTACTAGGACTTGGCACGCTGGACTCACCCTAAGCACAAGACTAGACTGAACAATAGACTAGAGTGAAATATGGCAGTATCACCATCCAGAAATAGAACTAGAAGAAGTCTGGTTGGAAGTAAATATATAAAGGTAACTAACTACAGGTTGGTGCATATGTGGACAGTGTAATGTTGTTGCTTTGGAAAGTCACATTACCATCCTCCTACCAGCAGAACCAGTGTTGACCAGGAAATGTAACTTTTGAACGAGGATTGTGACTTACTGGGAAAACGATAAGGCTTTTCTTCCCTTTTAAAGCCTTATATATCTAAACCTCTAGATATCAAATCTTCTTTGGAACTGTATAGCATCACTTCACAGACATACATGTCAACAAAATATGCATTCCAAGGGTGTGTTAAAACTTCTCATTCATTTGTTTTTATTTTTATTTCTCTTTATTTATATTTTAGTTTTAATAGATTATGTACATGAAAATGGAACTGTAGAAATTTGAATTAACAAAATGCCAACTTTGAATACAGAGACCCTGTTTCCTTCAGAGAAACTGTGTAACTGGAGTGAAAAAGAAATTTACATATTTAAATGGGAACCTAAACTTAAGACTGTATACTGTACATTTTTTGTCTTGTTTCCAAATTTTCTTCCCTCTAAAATATGGTGCTGACTATTTTTTAATAGTCAAGTGAACTGAAACTTGTTTAATTAAACTGGTTGATTGCTTGTTTTATTTGAAATAATACAAGTGAGTCAGAGCATATTTAGGCAAATTAAGAATATGGAGGAAAGCACTGCTGTGGCGATAATTCCAATCTCCAGTGTAGGAGCTGAGGAGTTCAGTTTTAAAGAGCAAAAACAGCGGTGATGAGTTGTTTGGTTGAAATAAAAACAAAAAACCGAGGAGCAGGCAACTCTGTAGCTTTTTTTAATGCGTCTGAAAAGTCACAAGCCAGAATTGAACTTTTTTTTTTAACGATTTTGTCAGATTGTTAAGCCTGAGTGTCCAGAGCTGCAGTCCCGTCGCAGGCAGGCTACAGGTTGATTGTTCCTGTGTTTCACATAAGCGGCATATTTCTCCCTACCTGGCACCCCAAATTACCTATGTCATACACACATTATTTTGCAAAAGAGTGCAGGCATCAAACAACCCTCTTAGAATAATTCCCTTGTTTCATAAATATTCATCTCAAAAAACTTTTGTCAAATCATCTTTCAAAACACACTCACCAGCTCCTCCTTCTTGTCTATAAATGGTCACATTTGGGTCCAGACAGCTAAAGCTGGCAAGAGCCCGCTACCAAGCTCAAGGCATCAAAACAGCTGTTCTGAAACCAATGGCAGTTTGTGACATGGATGGATCATTGTGAGTCCATCCATCTTTAGCTTACACTTTATGATTAAGGCTAGACTCTGTTTATTTGTATCAGGGTTCTCCATTAGCTGCTGCTAGTCTTCCTGGGGTCCTGCATATTTGCCCTGTGCCTGCATATAGAACAGTGGAATATTTTTTACCTCGAAGAACTAACTGTTTCCTGAGCAACAAGACAACTCAGAGTGAAAGAGACAGAAGAGACAGGCACCCATGCAGACAAAAAGGAACATAACAAAACAGAGATGTTGAGGTGTGATACACTGTACAATACCATAGCAAAGTTAGTATTTTTTTTTATCATACTCACATAAACAAGTGTAAGAGACAGCAATCTAGCTCACGGTTGAGTTGCGAGTAAAGTGTAGAGCAAGCTAACATCAGCTATTATAAAGACAAGATTAAGGAGAATACAATAAAACTAATCCTGATGAAAGATCCAGAGCACTAAAATTTAATAGTATCCCTTCACGCTATAGACTCTAAGTCATACCACAACTTTTATACAAGACCAAAAATAAAGGTCTGACCATTAAACTGAAAGAGTATTAACAATCAACAATGCACTTAAGTAACAAGTCATAATACAACAGTTTCCTCCTGCTACTAAGACAAGCTGTGGCTTGAACATTTCCTTCAGAGAGGGAGACCAACTCAGAAGGGTGCAACTCCTGGTTACTGTGACTGAGTAATTCGGCAATACACAAGGGTTATTAATATGGACAAACCACCCACCAGCTCCTTCTTGGCCTAGTCATACAATCAAGACAAAATTAAAACCACTTGCTTTTGCTTTTATTCCAGAGCTTATTCCAAATGCCATATTTTTTTCCATTTGTAACAGTTCCAAATCAAACTATTTCTTAAATAAAAGGAAATAATGATTTAAGATTGCACATGCCAAGCCATCATGGACTCATTACTTTGACAAAGTTTTATAAATGTATTGGTTCCATTGATTAAGGGCCAAAGATTAAACCAATAAAGAAAGTGAATTTAGCATGAATGCACAAACTCATGTAGGTTTAAATCTTGCTTGTAACTTCCACTCATTTTTTGCAGCCTTTTCACAAACAAAATTTTGACATTTTGACCAGACCACAACTGCCTTTTTCATCGCATAGACAATTTTAGTAATATAATAAAACATTTTAGGCCCCTTCTGTAGTTTACTTCCATTTCAATGCAGTACCACCTGAGTCTATCCATCACAGGGGTCTTTTTTTCTGCAAATACTATGCGTTCTCTTGTCTCTTGACAACCTGGTATTAGGAGTTTTTAATGCTGCCTGCTCAGGGTGGGTCTGCTGTACCTTCATTGTGCCACACGATGTTGTTTCAAAGGTAATGGTGCATAATCGCTGTGAAAGCAAATGTGCCTCTGAGTTAGCAGCGGAGGGAATCAGAGCTCAATTCATGCATCTGTTTAAGGAGAATTTGTCATTCTTTTGATTCTGAAACATGTGATTATGTAAAAGCACCCACTGGTACAACACTTTATCACCAAAAGGCGAGCAATGGCCACCTAAACCAACAAAGATAACTTCTTTGCGGCACTGTAGCACAATTTCTTTATGAGAAGTGGTATTAGGTACGAATCAGTCATTCTCCCCGTTGCATACATGATGGGTGACGATGAGTAACACCCAGTTTGAAACTATTTTATGTGTGATTTATCACCATAAAATGCACAAGAACAGTTTCAAATGCACAGGCAAAAAGGAACTCTATGAAAATAGGTGTGCTATGCATTGGTAATGCTGTGATTATAAATAACCAGAGATCCCAGATTCACTGAGACTACGTTCAAGTTTTGTCAATGTATCATTATATAAGCAGAGGACCTATAAAAAACGCTGTATTTCTATTTTTGTTTAATCTTCCTTAAACAGAAAAAATTGTGTGGAGAAAAAATAACTTACAAACTATCTTCATTTCATACATTTAACAAGATCTTACAGTTTAAAATAATAAAACAAACAATTATATCCTTCTTTTCATATCCTTTGTTTAACATCTTGGGGAAAAAAAACATATGTAGTAGTACAACACAACTCGTGCTACTGAAGTCAACTGAACGTCAAGGCAGACTTCACTAATATCTTGATTTTGAGTGAAACGTTGACTAGCTTTAAAAATTTTAACTAAGCTTGAATTAACTAATGCTCATTTCAAAACATTTTACTCCCAGAGGCTGAGAATGAAATTGCATTTTGCCAAATAAAAAATATAAATAGCCTACATAGCAAGAGGAGATAAACAGTCCAGACAATGTTCTTCCTGGAATTTGTCGTGGTACAGTGCTGTGAGCCACCTCACCTATATGCATGCACTCTCTTCTTGAAATATATCTCCAAGGCCAGCGGATATATTTACTACTGCTAGTATTATCAGTGAAAATAAAATAGAAACACCTAAATAGTTTTTACCTAATTAAAACAATGGCATTTGACCTTTTTTAATTATTTTATTTCATTTATCTATTCAATATTTTTTGCAAATTACAAGTTCAGTTTTAATCTATTTCAAGACCCGATGGATCAAATTTGGCAAAGCTATGGCAGTCAATCGACAAGAACATGTCAGATAAAATTAGTTGTATATAATCATTTCTGCTCTGACATATCGTTGCATTTACAAACATCACCATGGCAAACATCATCACCGTCTTACACGTGTGTGTACGTGGATCAGCTTGTCTTAGAAGTACACAATAAAATGATACAGCAAAGAACACATTATCATTAAATGGTCACCATTTTTAATATTTCAACAGCATTTCTGCTATATTTATATAGCTTATTTAATAAACACTGAGTGAATAACGGTTTTGACAACACTGGTATGTTACTTGCTGTTCCCTCTCAGCCATACTTCAAACATCATAATAACAAAACTTTAACTATACTGATGACTCTCCCTAGAGTTTAACAAGGGTAAGTATAAATGTGAGTTAAAAAGCAACCTGGTCAATAGGTGATAAGTGCAAATGTAATGGATCATAATCTATACTGTGTTCAAACAATTACTAATTTAGTATACCTGCAGTCAACACATATAAAAGCATGAGTTATCCTTCTGTCCTCTTCAAGGGTTTTGTTCAGGAAAGAAACCTCTTTAAATGCACATGTGGCATCCAATCATGCCAATAATAAATTAATTCATTTATAATTAATGAAAAAAATAGACTTTAATGCTGGATATGTGTATCTACCAAATCCCTGTTTTTATTTAAAGTTTTAAAGTTCTGCACATTCAAAACATGAAGAATAATTTTTATGAATCATGTACACATAAACTTTTGTAATTTAAGCTGATTTAAAATTTAGAATAAGTTGATTATGTGTGTCTTGTGGGTGAGGGTGGTGCACGTGTTAAATATGGAGGGGTGTCTATCCCCTGCAGTCTGTTCCCCGCCACTTTAAATCTGCGGCTTGACAGCAGTCTATTGCAAAATCTTGTAGGAAACATGAAGTTCTAACTTTTGCCATTGAACAGCAATAATAGCATTTGTGCTAGCCTGCTAATTTAGCATGACGAGCTAATGACAGCTGCAGGGTATGTGGATATTAGCTTGACGATTTTAATAGAAAGGACGTAATGTTTGAAAATTTCATTAAGATAAAAAGTGAACAAACAACTCAGACGCATATTCATCGGTTGGCTTTTGTTTTGAGACTGCAGTCGAAAGTTACCTGGCAAAGTTAAGGCAAGAGTAGACTTGCAGAGGAGTAACTTACGTTACACATATTGCGCTCTAAGTTTAAAACTCGTACACACAGTAACTTGCCTCTGAGCACATTGAAATGCACTGACCTGCGGGGCCTAACGGTTGCTGCTGCCCGTCCTCCCCGAAGATCAGTCTGAAGTCCAGCTCCTCATTCCCGGGGCAGTTTGCAGTAGTCATCGGGTTTGACAGCTCGGGTTTTTAACCCGCCACTCAACTGCTGGAGCAATTTACGCCGTCCTAAAATGTCACAACATTTAACGACTGCCACGGCGCCAAACTTCAAATTCCGTTCATTTACTTCGTGAGTGTTCGGCCACACACGAACCAGCTTTTCACTCTCGTTTGTCAAATCCAAACACAAGTCGCTGGCTCCTTTTCCTCTGGCAGTTAAGATCGAAATTCTGTCTTCAACTTCAGAGAAAGTCGCCTGCCCCTTCTGCCTTTCCTTGTCTCACGGTTTCCCTCTGTTTCCCGACCTAACGTCAACAACCAACAAATGTTTCCCTGTTTTTATTAATCGCTGGAAAGCCGCTGAATTGCCCATGTAATTGTCCCGTTCCCTCTGCCTCCTCCTGTCTGTTTCTCTCTCTCTCTCCCCGGAGCTCCTATCCCAACTTTTACTAACCCCGCGTGACAAGGCAGTTCCAGCGGTGACGTCAGCAGACACAACACAACACAGGGCACGCACACAGCTCCTCAGCTAAAGAGCTAATGAACAGTTATTACAACACCCTCAACTTCCCAACCTAAATCATAGTGGGTTTTTTTAAAAGTAGGACTGTGCTTTGTAACAGGAGTGATATTTGGTGCACTGAAAATAAAACAATACACGCTTAATAACATTAATTTAATATAATACATACAATAATTATCTGAAACTCAAATATTGAATTCATTTATAGTCTTACCACTGCATCATTGTCTTATTCTGGCAAACCACAACCTAAAACCATTTGAAGCTGTGTAAAATAGTTCTTTTGACCTCGCCACAACTAGGTCTTACAGCCACTTTGCTCTGTTTAATTGGTCCTCTATTCCCCACCAACCAACCACCAATAGCTTACATCCAATTGCACCTGGCCTTCTACCCCAACCTCTTTGTGTGGTTTTAATCCAAGCCAGGATTGGTTGGTATAATGACAAGCTGCACTTTTTACCTTTAGATCCATCAAGACTGTTTTACAGAGACCCTTGATTTTCAGTCAGTGTCATTTAAACTTGTAAACAGCCTAAACCATAAGAATGCAGTGTTGCAAATGCCCCCCCCCCCCACACACACACATAGAACACTCACACACTTTTTTCATTTATTTAAATTGAGAATAGAATAAAAAAAAAGTTTCATTTTATTCTTAGTTTTACATGATTAAAATAAAAATAAAAGGGTATAAGAACATTTTGTTTGACTCTTTTCTTTCTAAATGTACAGTACATCAGAAGTATTTCTAACACAGTTATTATAATTTATTGGCTGCTCAATTTGATTAATACACTTAAAGGGACCAAAACAGATTTAAGAGATCAACTTATAGCCCCAAAAAGCTATGATAATTGTTTTTTTGTGCACATCTATTGCTATGATTGTATATTCCTGCCATAACAGATGCCTATTGGTCATATAAATAACAGGTGCAATTGTGGGTGGTCTTTTTTTTTAACAACAACAAAAATAAAGAAAAGAATAAATGAGCGACTTGAACAAAGCAACAATAAATCTGTGTGTATATTGGCTGTTCCATTCCCTGTGCTTCTATCCTGCTCATCAATCTCCTCATGTTAATCCTTACTGGGTAAACACCACAGAGGACAATGCATCCTAAAGCTGTAATGTGTTGCATACCTCGTCAGCTTGTCTGAATTTCCTGCCACCACCGAAGTCTGAAATATTCATTTGTGCACAATTCAACACATAATTAATATTAAATTGTTTTTTAAAAGAAAAAAAAACTACTCTCCAATATTAGTTAAAAAAATTTATATCGATGTTGCTGCAATTTCACACACTTGCACACAAGACCAAAGACTGATCTAGATCATATCAAGCAAGTTTTTTAATGTTTCACCAAAGGTTTTTGAACCACTGATAAGCATAGTTATATAACATTTATTATGTACATTATTGCTATTTATACCACGCCCATCATAGATCAATGGGATTTTGCTTTTATGATCAACCTCCAGTAAATTAAACAACACAAATCTATGATTGTGTAAAATAGCAAGAGAACTTTATAGGTTTTTAAGTTAATAAAAGCTTATAAAAGCACTGGAATCAAACCACCAAAGATCTTTATATGGTTTTAACACGGGTAAATTTTCGGTCCATCCACCTGAAAGTATGGCAGATGACACCCTCTTGTCTTTTTTTAATTCAGACACACAACATGTACCTGTGCTAGATGCATGTGGGCGTAAAGCACTCAGCTCACGAATGCAGCTGAAAGCATCAATATCACATTTCCTGTGGTCTTAATTTCCAAGCAAAAGCACAAAGCTTAACTTTTTTTTTCTTATGTGGTATCTTTTGAAGCAATTCTCTCCATCAGACTTTTGGTCTTCTCTGCTCCATGTGAGCTGCCTGGATTACAAGCAAATGCCCTTCCTTTTTGTGAATGTGCATTTTGACGTTTTCTTGCAGAACATCATAGAAATTGTCTCATTACATGCAACATATTAACAAAAGAAATATTAAGATATTCTGCATCATGCAATTGACATAAATTGACAGAATGTCTGGACATTTACTTGTATGAAAATATTTAGAACAATAAAGAAAGACTTTTTAAACTTTTTACATTTTAATTACCACCTTAAACAGCAGTTGTGTGTTATTATCAATTTATGTAAAAACATATAATTTCCAGTCATACTTTCCATTAAGTTCAGCACATGAATCTTGAGCCTTATTTTACTTACGCTATACAAAGGGAAAGAGGATTTTTTTTTAGTGGAACATTTGAATGAATGTCCCGTTAAAATGTAAGCCTGTCGTTTCCTTTTCTATTTGTTTTTTTTTCTTAATAGAAAATATGACAGAATAGCAACAAAATGTTTTGGCTTATAAAACGTCATTTAGAAGCGTACTGAGTCGTAAAAAATGACAGACTTTGGCTGTGATGAATCTAAATGACAATGGCTGACAGAAAATGTCCTCCTGCCATACAAATTTTCATATGAAGTAATCATGTACATGGCAGTCACATGAGGTAAATGAACTTTCTCCTGTGCAGCAATGTTTAGACCCACCCTGGTCTAATTCAGGTTACCTGAATCTCTTATCTTAGCAGATGACCTTTGAAGGGAGAAGATAAAGACAGCAAATTGTGTGGGAGGCTGTAGATGTGGTTTGTGATTTTAGGTTCTTGTAAAGAAAGTTACAAAGGAAAAAAAATCTGCCCCCACACTGGTCCTGTGTCAGAGGTGTCATTCTTTCAAGGATTGGTGCTTGCACACTGTGCAGAAATGCAACACAACACCATGGCAACATCTACAATATTCAGTGAATGTCAAAGAGCTTACAAGTACATACAGTTTAGTATCAGAATATCAGCTGATAAGAAAATAGAGGCTCACAGTCTAGGGGCCATTTATTACATAGACAAATTAAAGATTAGTATAAATAATAATAAAATAGGTTGAAATAAATAAGATTAAAATATCAAGAATATACTTTTCATAGTTAATAATGGAGGAGACTATCAATTTTATTCTATATTGTTCTATACTATGAAAGAATTGTATACTTGGAAAATCATGCACCATTGCTCTGATTTCAGTCTTCTTTCATGTTTTATACTGCCCTCTCTTGTTCAGTCTGTGAAACTGAATACCAACATATCTGATGTACATTTTAGACCTATCCAGCCCCATCTAAGACATGGACTGGAAATACGGTACAACCTTATCTGCAATTGAAACTGAACTCTTTTGGTTCAGGAAATAGAAAATAGTTTACCTGGTTGTACAATCCCCTTTCCCGAAAAGTTAAGATGCTATGTAGAATTTCAATAAGAACAGAGATTTGCAAACCATTTTAAAAAGGAAGAAAATTTGTTTGCAAGCAATAACAATAATAATAATAATAATACAAAACAACATATAAAAACTGTTGTTGTAACAGAGAAGTTTTGTTGTTTTAGAAAAGAATAGGTTGATTTTGATGTCCATGGCATGTTTGTGGGGGTAAACAGTAACATGGAAAGCTTGGTTATTATTATAGTGGTCTTTAGTGAAACATCTAAAAACTACTTAAGTTACCGTAAAGGATATAGGTCAGTAAGGATTGCATATAAAAAGAACTTGAGAGGCTGAGTATACCACTGATTATAAATAAGATCTGCATAAAGTATGTCTGTATATTGCAGTTGTACACTAAGATTTTTCTTCCTTTAAGTGTAATCTGGCTTCCCTCTTATTGAGGCTCGATAGTGGTTGGTGCTCTGCGGTGAGTCCTTTGACACTATAACATGCCCAACTCCATAAGAGTAATATAAACTTGTTTTCCAGAGCTGGGCTAGAAAATTTTGATAGGGGGGTCCAGTCAGGGGATCAGGCTGGGAAAACAAACAAACAAAAAAAACAACAACAATGTTTTTCAGGAATTTCAGGTTCCTGACAAGCAAGCATGCACAGTTTTAAGCAACAGACATATTAGCAATCCTTATACCAGGAGTGCTACCGGATTATTGTGTTTATTTAGTGTTGTACATTGCATGCCTGAAATGAAAAATCGATCAGCTGATCATGGGCCAAGTGATTCTGCACAGCCTGCAGTACTGTGATGTGGGCGGCTGTAATAGATTTGACAAGGGTGAGAAAGAGTCCTGTCACCGTCACAGCTGTGGTTGTCAATAAAATTCCACATAATGTTCAGTTCTGATCAGTCCTCTTTATCAAAATCCAGTTACCAGTTCAGGGCATACATATATATATATATATATATATATATATAAATGAAAATATTAGTTGAAATGTAGAGTTTGATCAGTCGCATCTTTCAGTCAAGTATATGAACAAAGGAAGAGGTTTATGCCTATAAACCACCAGGTAGAGAAAATAACAAGCTTAACTTTTTGCATGTCTTTGCTGGAGTTATTAAGAGGATTATCCAGCATTGTTGCTTTGCCTCTTGTGTGTAAACTCAAAAAAAGGAGACTAATCTCCACAGGCATGCATCGAAAGAAGGTCCAAATGGGAACATAGAGCTCTGATGTTTTGCCTTATCTCTTTTTAGTTTATTGTTATTATAAGATTAATTTAATTATATCTTCCCTTAATATTATCTATTGGAAGTAACATGGCAGTCACACAAAGCATACATGAACAAAAAGAAAAGAAAAAACTATTTAACATTCATGCTGCTGTCACATTGATTGCACATCAGTTATCACCAATTGATTTGATGAAGCTTCAGAACATCACATACGCTTTTAGTGACAGAGTCTCTGTCACGTGTCTGCTAACTTCCAACAAAGAAAGGAAATCTAAACTACAGTTATATGAAAAAGAAACTGCACCCTCTGTTACAAAAAAAATCATCTGGTCCTCATCAGGAGTCATTGCTTACTTAACAGCAAAAACAGTATATGGAAAAACGAAGTAAATCTTATTTGATATTTTGTGAAACCACCTTTGGTAAAAATAACATGAAGTAATAATCTCTTACATTGTCGTGGAGAAATGTTTACCCTTTCTTTTCATTCAGGTTTGCAAGCATCGATTTATCCTCAGCTCAATTTTTTTTTTTAAATCATTTAATTCCAATTCTGGAAGATAGTTTTCTTGGTGACAGAGAAGTCGGTATACTATTTTTATATTGATTTTGTAAGTTTATATCTGTAAGGTTGCCTAGAAAACAAACAGATGGTGGTATTCTGTAGCTTAGGATTACCTCGAGCTTTTGTATAACCAAAGTCCGGTGTACAAACCCATAGTGCTTGAAGAAAGTTATCTGTGGCCCCAGTAGTGCATTGCTAGCAAATTTCAGTTGCTGTTAATCCGATTGTATGCTTCTTATATTGATCTATGTGTATTCTGTGGATTATTTTATACTGAACAAATTGATAATTAGCAATAGGTGTCATGTCAAATCTATTCTTACATATTTTTGTCCAGAAATGAGGAGCAGGAACGAGAGATAATCTTGATTCAACTTTATTTTTGGTAAATATATTCTATCATTTGTATTCGTCAGTAATTTGTATAACTTAGAGGTTATTCACTCGTGATCTTTATGTTCAATTCTGCTTCTCAGCTCTGTTGAGGTCTCAGTTAAAAGTGGTGTGGTGGTTAGCACCACCGCCTCACAGCAAAAGAGTTCCTGGTTTGACCTTTGGCTGGGACCTTTCTGTGTGGAGTTTACATTTGTGGGTTCTCTGCGGACAATCTGGCTTCCTTGGTGACTTTAAAGTCTCCCTAGAGAGAAATTACAATTTTACATAAATATAAACTATAGGTGTGTCCCAGTTCAGGGTCTACACACTTCGAAGTGCAAGTGTGTACTCTAATCACAGAAGGTTAGGGATAGTCAACTTTTGGGTGAAATTTACAGAACAGTTCATGCTACACTGATATTATATCATATATGCATGACATTATTTGAAATAGGGTAATGGTGATTCCTTAATCTCAAATGTCTTGTAATTTCGTTGCACTTTTGCTGCAATGACAATTAAGTTCTATTTAAAATAAAAAGCAGTAATATGAGCAGTATGAGGAAGAAGAATGTTTAAATACAAGGTGTCATTGAACTAGAACATTTAGTGGTCAATCCATGGTTCAGGATTTTTTTTTTTTTTATCATCTTGTTAGAGAAAAGCATGTCTGCAATATGTACATTAAACAGGTGCACATGTGCATTTGAAGGTTAAGGTTTTGTGATTAGTGTTTATGTATATGAGTGAGTGTGCAAAAGAGTGTGACAACCCCCTTTCAATACAGATGAAAAATAAATACAACATACAATGGAAGCAAAACGCATAATTAATCACCTTAACAAGTGATATTTTCTTGCCGAAGACAAAACTAAATGTCCAAAGACCCATAAACACACAACACATTAATGCAGCTTACAAGAAGCTCACAAAGCATAATTAAGGAAGAAATGTTTTGCTTAAGGGCATAATGTGTTGCTATATAACTGGAAGAGAGTCCCCCTATATCCCCTATATCCCCCCACATAAAAATTTAATAGTAGATAAGGTAAAGGAAATTTCATTCAAAATTCTTCATTAAGAGACATAAATAAGCTTGTAGCTTCTGTGAAAAAACACCCAGAAACTGTGACACATCTTTTTTGGTACTGCTGTTTCACTCATTAATCTGCTGATTCTGGAAAGAATTCAGCAGATTTTTTTTAGTATTCCTCACAAATTAATACCAATTTACTAGTATTACAAGTAAAATTTCACGTTTCACTTATTTTCTTAAAGACATAGGCCAATATCAGACAAAAATATTTGTTTTTAAAATTTTATATTTGCACCCCTGGCAATCTGAATGTTATGTTCACTGTGTTGTATACTTAATTTGTTTGAGTTGTATGCTTGTTGTTGATCATAAAGATAAAAATAAAACAATAATAAAAAAAAAAAAAATCCTTTTTTAAATACGTCATAATCCCCCGCCAGTGACATCATCAATATTTGCCAAGAGAGCGTGGCGAGTCTGCTGTCAAGAGTTACAGGATGCTAACAGAGTTAGTTTTCTGGTGATTTGGGGGATGTTTAAAAGATTCACAGCCGATGTTATTGGCTCCACTTCCATGTTTTAATAGTTTACTTACGTTGTCGCTTTTTTCAGCTAGTCGTTGAACGGGTGGACTAGCTAAACCCAAAATGCAGGCCGCCAAGGTCCGTTGTTTAGCTTTGCATGTGTCGAGACTCTTCGGTTTCAGCAGACTTTACCTTCCTGAACACGTTACAGTGTCTGCTTGTCGTCGTAACCATTTTTTTGTCAACCAGACTCGCTTTTGTAAAACAAGGACGACAGCGGAGGACGTCGTAGTTATTCGTGTGCCTAGGTATCTTCAGAAGCGCGTAGAAAACGTGAAGCAAACTCGAGGTAAAATCAAGATAAACAACGTCAAAGCTGGCAAGCTCCTGATTCAGAGCAAGAATCCTACTCTAAACCAATCTGCTGGATACATTCTGGGAAAATTCGAGCAACCTCTTTTATGCTCAAAGGGATGGAAGCACAACAAATCATTCGGGGACTATTTTATGATCAAAAACACCAAGGCCGCGGCACCCTGCGTTGAAGGGAATCAGAAGGAGGATGGTGGACAGGAGACATCAGTAACGTTTGAAAACCTCCACATCTGCAAGGAGCTAATAGAAACTTTGGATGGAATCGGGATTACCCAACCCACCACTGTACAGCTGCAGACCATCCCAAAGATCATTAAAGGCCACAACATCCTCTGTGCTGCCGAGACGGGCAGTGGAAAAACATTGAGCTACTTATTGCCTATAGTTCACAGGCTGCAGGCTTATAAGCAGTCAGATATGTATACTGAGAGTGTGAACATGACTCGTGCTGTTGTTCTTGTGCCTTCTAGAGAGCTGGCTGAGCAAGTGGCATCTGTGTCCAGGACTCTGTGTGCTCCATTTGGCTTGCTTACAAGGACTGTAGGTGGTGGGCGAGGTGTAGGACAGATCAAGACAGTCTTTAAGAGGAATCATCCAGACATTTTAGTGGCTACACCAGGTGCTCTTGTCAAGGCTCTGCGAAGACGTTGTCTGGATTTAAGTGAGCTGAGCTTTGTGGTGGTGGATGAGGCTGACACCATGTTTGACCCCAGCTTCTCAGATATGCTGGAGAACATCCTATCTTACACACATATCGCAAGTAATCCTAAGGAAACCTGCGGCCTGGGTCATAAAGCCCAGCTGCTTGTGGTGGGGGCAACCTTCCCAAGCGGTGTCGGTGAAGTGCTTAGCAAGGTGACAGACCTCGGCAGAATAGTGACTTTCAAGAGCAAGATGCTACACTGCCTCATGCCCCATGTCAAACAGAGTTTTCTGAAGGTTAAGGGTGGAGAGAAAATCCTGGAGCTCCATCAAGCCCTGAAGCTACTGCAACACAACAAAGAGGGCGCTGCTGCTCTAGTGTTCTGCAATAAGTCTGCCACCGTGAACTGGGTGGGCTACTCACTTGAGGAACTGGGGGTTCAGCATAAACGACTGCAGGGAGGAATGCCTGCTGTTGTGCGTGCAGGAATCTTCAAATCCTTCCAGAAGGGCATGGTAAATGTTCTCATATGCACAGATATTGCTTCACGAGGCCTGGACACTTCAAGAGTAGGCTTGGTTGTCAACTATGATTTCCCAGAATCCCACACAGACTACATCCATCGAGCGGGGAGAGTGGGAAGAGCAGGAGGGATGGAGGATGGCGAGGTGCTTAGCTTTGTCACCCATCCCTGGGATGTGGAGCTGGTGCAGAGCATTGAGACTGCTGCTCGTAGGAGAACTATGTTACCTGGAATGGAATCTGCCATACGAGAACCGAAGCCCAAAGAGGAAGATGGAAAAGAGTAGATCTTTTATATATTTGGAACTATTTATTTAAACAGAAAAAAATATAACCACAATTAACAAAAAGCAAGATTAGTTTAAAAACAATGAATAAAATTGTTTAACTTTGGCTGATCAGTCTCAGGTCTCGAGAGTTAAATAATGGTCCATGGTGTGACCTGGTATCTCTTTGTTCAACACTGAGAAGTGGTAGTTTTTGGTAATATGGAATGTACACTTGTAGAGATTTTTTCAGCGATGACTTTTATTTAAATGTTTAATCCTTTGACTTTTCAGTTAACTGTTGCTGGCATTTTGAAGTACAATAAAATCCATTTTCCTTTGTTAAATTTGCTTTAATATAGCTGTATGTCACTTTTGAAACTGCAGATTGAATTTTAAATGGCTCGACTTTAAATGTAATCTATAATCATTGCTATTTAAACCATAATCAGATGTTTTTCATTGATTCCAGACAGAAATTGCTGTTACAGTATCATAAAATAACAAAGAATGAGAACAAAATTAAACTATATTATGCAAAATACTGCATACAATACACACAAGCAAAAGCATAAGTTGGTAATTTTGTTACACAACTATATTTAAAGAATTGGTGCTCTGTTAATTCTGTTGGTGAGTTTTGTTTCAGGCACCAAATAAAAAAATAGAAATTTGAAAAACAGCTTCTGCATAAAACAAAATTGACCTCTATTGAAAATGCAAAGTGTTTTTTTCTTCTTTTAATGAGACTTCAAGAAATAATTTTGTCTCAGAATTTTTATCTAGAACAAAATGATTTTTTTTTAAATACAAGCACCACCAAGACATTAAAACATTTGCAAATGATGCTAAAATTACTGCATCAAATCAAGAGGGAAATGTCCTCTGCTCTGCCTAAATGGTCTCTTCGCCACTTTATCACTTTCAGTCATGTTTATTATAAATTGCACAAATCTTTCTACATTTATTTTCTAATTCATTAATTATTTATGCATGTATGTGGATCAATTTTCTTGACCTTTTTCTGTAATTTGTACTACGCCTGTTTGGCCACAAGGTGGCGACATCTTTCTTTTTTCCAGTATGGTCAGATCAGTTGAAACCTAGTGTACAGATTTTTATTCCGTTCATTAAAATGACATTGTCACTCATTTATAAGCATATTTGACAAGCTCACATGTTGGATGGTGGGTTATAAAAAGAACAAATAGTTTCAAGCAGCTCAAAGAGAAATTAAGGGCCATCATATCAGAAAAATAAGAGTAAGGCTCACAACTACTCCATGGTGCAAAATTATTTGAGCTTTGATCTAATTTGTATCCTTATCAGGTAAAAAAAATGTTAACAAAAGAGTACATTTCATATTTACACCTTCAAGAGGGCTAACAAGTTGATTACAAGCTCCAAATGGAGTTACAGGTGGTTTAAAGTTGGAAATAAAAAAAAAAAAACAGATATAAACTTTATGGATATAAAGAAATGAAATGCCGTCCAATAAATTCAGCAGATGCCCATAGATTATTCTGGAGTTTTGTGTTATGGGTGCTGTAAGGCCAAACGAGTAAAATGTTTGTAGTGCAGCTACAGTGAACGAACTTAAGTGAGGCATGGATCAGATCCTGACATATCAAGAAAGTGTAACTGGTCTGACTAAATGTTTTGGTAGATGACCGGTGGAACATGTAAAAGCCAGGATGCAGGTTTTCCCAGCAGAACTTTACACTGTAACAAGATGAGTAGTGCTAATCACTGTGCCTGTCAGTTGTTTTAATGTTGTGGCCGATCAGTGTGCAGAGATCAGAAGAGCAGACTGGCCTCAGTGTGAGGCAGATAGACAGCGTTAACGGTTCTGACAGTAACGTGGGGCTTCCAGCAGAATGTCAGGAATTTAGCTGCTGTTATCCTGCTCCAGCTGGGGTTAACAGCTCGAAGCTTTGACCCTTCCTCATTTAGGTTCACATTTCATCCAACTATACCCTGACTACATGGACCAAGTATCCAATTATAGCATATAGAGCAACTGCCTCAAATACCTCAACTTACATATTTGTCCTTAATCAACCCAACTGACCCCTACAAAGAATAAAATAAATAAATACAACATACACAAAGTGTGCAACACTTCAGGTAGCTATTAGCTCCCCATTTCCAGAATGCTTAGATTTACCTCAACCACAGGTCTCCATCTCAAAAGGGTTGGTCATCATTATATCACACAAAGAGATATCACCTATGCCTTTGGATGAGCTTCATTAGGGTTAAGAGGACACACCTCTTGGGTTTTTCTTCTTCTTTCAGTGTGGCTTTGTAGCTTTTAGGTCCGAGTAAAAGTTTTTATGTACGGTACAAAACAAAAAGCACATCTGAGTGAAATTAGCTGGGATTCTTACTGCTGTGACCTCAGAATGATGGTCACAATCATTTGCTAGATTTGATTGTTTAATTTTGATCAATATTTTACCACAAACATCTGTTTGTGGCCTATTTATTTAAAGTCCTGGCTTTTCATCCCAGACTTGACTGCAAGACACATTAGCATAACTCCTGTCCAGTGATTTGCTGAATGAACAGTTTCCTGCACCTAAATATTTTGACCAGCTGGAGCAGGCTGTGTTTCTTGTGAGGCAGGGTCCTTAGGAAAAAGGAACTAAAACAGAGTATTTCAAACAGAAAATGATAAGAGGTGCAGCAGCAAGGCTGAGTATGAGGACATTTGTTTATTATTACATATTTTTTAAATACCATAGCATTAGAATGTCTTCTAAAAGACTAAGTCAAAGAATATACTAATAGGTTTACGTGGCATGGGGCCTTTGTTGTACTCTTCTGGAAATTTTAAGCTTCCAGTGCATATAAAACAACAATAAGGCTTACTCCGCAAAGAAGGAGAGTGCTATTGTCTGTTTTTCTTCCTTTCAATGAGGAAGAATCAGATTTATTAATATTTTGATGATCATTTTCTTTCAATTAACTATATCAGGTGCTATGTAATCCCAGAACAAGTTGTATTTGCTTGAAACCTTAAAGGTGTAGTAAGGGAGTCTTCATTCTGTCTTTTATCAAAGTCCCTCATTGGTGGTGGAAGAATCGTTTACAGTATTATTGTCAATAAATAAAACAAAAAATTATATAACGATGTCTTGCATGAAAAATGACTTAACTAGAGATATATTAGAAGCAATGCTTAAAGCAATGAATGAATGAATGAATGAGTGAATAAAGTTGTTTGGTTCTTCTGATTGAACTATTATAAGAGACGTGGTAAGATTATTAAAAATGCAAATTAACTTCTGCTTTAGTGTGTGAGCAGATGTGGATTATACCTAATTATTAAGTTAATCTCGTTGATTACATTATTAGATATTAATTAGTTTAACCCATTATGTAGTTTCTGAATCGATGGACTACAAAACGCATGTGCTGTTAATAGTGACGCATTTCCTCTTTGTCCTACGCTACATTTACACTCACGCACGCACACACACCGTGCCGCGGCTCTTGCTCACACACACACACAAACACACACTGCCCGGCCACTTGGTAATTTCCCTCACCGTGCAGGATATTTTAGTGCTGAAAAGCGGGACTGGCTGTCGGCTGATGTGCATCTTTCCGGGGCTGACTCGTTTGAAATGCCCCAGTAGAGGATACGAAGGTAGGTTTACAACCCAGTAATCGGCTTATTCTGGTGCCCATCTCCCCCGCAGCAGCAGACGTAGTAAAGATCTGTCTGACCTCCTCTCCGACCAAGCTTTACAATAATCAAACTACACGCCGTGTGTGTGTTTGTGTGTGAGAGAGAGCTCAGCGTGGGTCCTGCTGGATGGAAGCCTGTTAGCGTGTGGCTCTGCTGCATTTTAGTGCGTCTGCTCGCCTTTTTTTTTACATTTCTGAAAGGTTAAGTTTGATTTCAGACGCGGTGATGCTAGTCTAAAACGAGGGAACTTGTGGAATATTTGATTGTCGACTTCTTCACCGGCATCGCTTTGGCTCTCGGCTGCTGCTGCGGGGGGTTTGCTTTGGTGAGTTTGTGGTATTTTTATTCACACAATTATCCTGCAGATAAAAAAAGCCCCTGGTTCTTGAAGCTGCAAGATTCGTCTTGTGAGGCTGTCTGTGTGGTGGATGCGGAGTCAAAGAAGCATGGAGAGTTCATAGAGGAGCTGGGAACGTAAATTAAACTGCACTGGCCAAGAGAGCCAGGCTCCGCCATGTTACCGTGTCAGTCAAGCTGCCACTAATACCGCAAAGGCAATTGTTTCCAACTTTTTTTAATTGTCTGTAACACATCTCAAAGGCGACAACCTGTGTGAAGCCTGTCCCTGCTCCCCTTTTAAAAAATAAGTGATACTCCTTTATAGAGCACGCAGGGAGAGTCGTGTATGAGACGTGGATGTTATTTTTAAGCTTTTATCCAGCGTGGTTCCTGCGGCCGGAGTGCATGCGGTTTGCTATTCCCCCCGCTAAACCTGCGCCTGTGATTATGGTCAGGGTGTTGAAGAGGCATTAGAGAGAAGGGGGAAGAGCACTGCACGTCCACCGCAGCAGCCCCCAGCTAATGTTGGATATGAAGTGAGGATGGCTGCCTGTCGGCTCCCCTGCCACACCCCTTTATTGAAAGACGTTTGATATTCAGCCTTTTAATATGGATGATCACTTGCTGCTATAACTGCAGCGAATCTGGGGATTCTTCACATTTCACCCCCCTTTCCCCTCCTCCTGTTAGGCAGGGAGCATGCTTCATAATCACTTGTGTTATGTGCCAAGTTTGCGCGTAAAGATCAATACATTTCATGGCTACTAGTATTGCAGCGAGTGGAGCCATCAGCAGCCAATGAATTTAGACATCTAGTGCCCTGTGTGTGGACAGTGAGTCAGATAGGTGGAAGACATGACCAGTCATATGAGATGGGGTGGGAGGGCTGTTTGCAATGTTTGATGTGCAAGTGAGTTTCTCTGGCAGTTTAATGGGCAAAAGGAAATCCTACCCTGAACCCCCCCTCCTGACCCTCCCCTCTGGCTGCCTGGACCTTGGCTTGTCAGAGAAAAACACATGACCCAACAGGCTACAGGCTCCAATGTGTGTGTAATGCTTCAGGAACGGCCCCTTTCCTCACTGTTGTTACACATCTTCTGGGCATGTCTAACTCCAACCTGCTCCTTTAAATTCATTTGGCTGGCGGGATGGTGGATGGAGAAGTGTTAATCTAAAATCTATTATTAAATGTGCGGGGAGAAAAAGGAATGACAGCTCAGAGAGTGTCAGAGCACCTCCTCAAGTTGCCCTGTGTTAAAATGTGTCCTTTCAAAATGGCAGCCCTCGTCTAATGAGCCAGGCCCCTGTGCATCTGAGCTGATCAGCTCTGCCTCCGTTCCATTTCTGTGGAAATGTCATTTTTCTGAGGCCCCTGTTAGTTAACTGTTGCCATCAGCTGCTGCTGCTTCTTGGTATGCAGCTCTGCCAGCAGCGACGGCACCGATCATTTATTTTACTAACCAAATCCTATCTGGCTTTTCTGACTAACGGAAGCAATCAGCAGCTTTTTCCTTTCCATTACCAACTGCACTGACCTTTTAGAGAATGTGTTTATGCATTCATTATGCTATAAGGAGTTCACTGTGCAGAATCATCAACCAATACACTCTGTACATTGTAGCTGTTCAGTTTTTTTAGTGCTGAAATCAGTTTAGGAAAAGCACTTGTTAGGCAGAGAAATCCCTGAGGAGATGTTTCTTTTTTGAACTTGGGATTAATTGTAGAAATCAGACTGTCTGTAGGCTACTTTTACAGTTTAGCAGAAGCTGTACATAGCCTTTTTGCTAGATGAGTAAGTAAAGAATTAAGTCACTAATTGTAATAGCAAGTTGGTTTGTCCATTTCTTTCATGGCCATATGCTCTGGCTGGACTTCCAAGGCTCAGTCTCATAGGGGTTACTCATCAGCCACACATGGCTAATTTATTGATCTGTCTCTTTGTTCTGCATGCAAACAGGCAACTGTCATGACCAGTGGCCACAGAGAGGAAGTAATGAGCAATCCATAATGACATTTTAATCACAGTAGTAATGCAGTGGATGACAGGAGGAGGGAGCAAACAGTTTGTGGTAGCTGTAGTTAGCCAGGTTGGCCCTGCTGTGCTATCAGGAAAAAGAAGCATGTGGAAAGTGTCATTATTATCCAGGTCTATCAGTCTTGCAGGGGTGTGGTTGGCAAGTCCATCTTAAATTATTACCACTTCCTGAAGTAGATTGCAAGCACACATGCTCAGAAAAAGAAGCTCTGAGTTTGTGACTGGGTGCCTGTTTTCTGTAAAAAGCTGTATGATTAAGAGGCTCTTTTACTGGCTTTGGCAACAGTGCAATTAAACTTTATGAATAAAGCATCATGTTTGGGCAGCAGATTAACCAGGACTTGCATTAAGAAGCATATGGTGTCCACTAGCCCTTGCTTTGTTGGACCTTGTAGGAGGTCAGGGTTGGTGTTAGCTTTCCTCTCATGCCGCTCAAACCTTGTGTCTCTTTGGTTTTCCATCATAAATGGATTCTGTAAATATTTTTTTGTGTGTGTGTTGCACTTTACATTATTAGTGATGGAAAGATTTTTCTGTTTCGTTTCAGACTGTGTCTTTACACATTGCTACACAATGGTAGACACTTTTTTCTGGCTTTTAGCTGTATGTTGATAAAAATAGATAAAAAAAAAAAAAGTGTTGCCTCCTGATGCTGCATTAACCTGATGCATCACATGGTTTATTTTACAGAAACGTTGTCATGAGAATGAAGTAAAACTACAGAATTAGTAAACAGAAGCTGCCATTGTTTATTGATTTTACACCTCAAACCCTACCATACTCCTTAAAAACATAGAATGCTGACTGGACCTAGATTGGACTTGGATAGCTTGGAGACGTGATAGAAGAATTCTTCTTTGGTCTTGTAACTCTCCAGCACGCAGCTGCACAAGCTTAAATGTTGAGCAAAGGTGTCTTCAAGAAAACTAACATTCAACCGGGAATAAAATGTAGCTTTTTACCCGCTTAATAACCCAGGAAAGTTGTCACTTCCTTTAGAAAAGTAAAGCCAACACACATTTCTTTTGGTGTGTGCTTAATGGAGGAATGTCTGGCCTAGTTCAAGTTAAAAAAATGGCAGAATTTTGCACTTTGTTGTGACCAACCTTGGCATGTGTAACTTGAAACACAAGAGTCAAATTGCAAGTTTTCAAGCAGGAATTCTTGTGGAAAAGATGAACCATGTTAATCCCTCTTCATCATGCGTAGTTTGGACAGCGTCACACAAAGAAAGCACTGAAGCTCTTTCCTTCATCTTAGAAGGTTAGAGCATAAAACAAGTTTAAGTATTTGTTTTTTGGCCTTTGATTATCCAGAAATGTATAGATAAATGTACATATTCTAACAGATGGTGATTAGGGAAACACACTTGAAGTGTGATCTTTATTTATTTTTTATTTTTTGGGGATGCTGATTTTTAGTTGCATGAGTGTAGCATAGACAGCCTTCTTGGCACGTTCCATTACTTCCCACCTCCCACTGGGTTCTCATTTGCTTACCTCCCACTCAGACCACCTTCCCATCTACTGTAGCTTGCATCTCAAGTACAGTGGTTGCCTGCTGGTAGCGCAAAGCATTTCTGTACAATTGGCCCTCATTGATCGATTGGTCTTAAATACTCGGCATGACTCAGGGGTAGAACATGCTTGCATTTTTTTTTTCTAGTCTATAATTAAACATGAGGTGTGTTTTGAGGAAGAGCGGGCTGCAGTCTGAGCATCCAGCGCCCTGCAGCACTCTCCATATGCGGCTATGATTGTGCGTATATGTGTGTATGTGTACTGTGATGCCAGAGGACCACATGTCTGCTTTAAAACACCTCATTTTGTGCATGATGAGCGATTTGGAGCTGAAGTGGCCAGTATGGTTGTCATGGAGACGGGGGATGGCACTTGTGGCATTCCCAACTTAAATAGGATTGCAAAAAGAATTTGTTAATCTGGTTTGCTGCATTTGCAAATTTGAGGAAATGATTACCTTAATGAATGTAGATATTTAAATATCATATCAAATACTGAAGTGAACTCTCTAAAAGAATCAGTGGTATATACTGAGATGCATCTACATGCTTTTTACATTTTCTAGTATTTGCCTGTTACATAGTGACACAAATGCTGCTTCCATCTTTAATGCAGCAACTGAACTTAGAATAAAAAGTCAGGAAATTTCTACAGCTTTAATAACAACTATATTGAATTATATATAATAGGAAAACCTGACTTTTCTACTTTCCAATGAAAGACAATGTTTGAGGATTGTGCTTCTGGTGAATAAACAGCACAGCTACACGTGTGGGTAGTGTCCCCAAAAAGTGTGCCAAAATCCTTCTGCCAGGGTGTATGCCAGTCACAGATGTATGACTGGTACCTGATTAATACCTAACTGATAAATAGATTCATTAAAATGAAATTCTGGGACCAGTGATGATCCTATATCCTCAGAATCTGGGGTCTAACCCCACCCTCCAGGGCTACCCACATGTTTGGCTGTGAAGCTTATTCCACAGAAGCACAATCTTTATAAATTACACCTGGTTGTAATGATGACTAATCAGGCTTTCCAACGATGCATAATACAACAGCAATTGGCATTTATTAAGTGGATGAAATAATAAAGCAAATGCAAATTTCCTTACTTTTTGTGCTAAGTTCATTTACCTTGCCTGAGATGGTTGTCCATTCACTCTGAGCATTTAGCTGGGACACGGATATACTTGTACTGCATGTTCAAAGATCAAATCCTCAACTAAAAAAAAAGTAATGCCAGGTGAAATATGACGTGTAGCTTAAAAAACGTCTGTAGTGAAATAAGATGTCCTCCTGTTTCAGTTAAGCACTCTGACATAAATACCAGCTACTTATGAATTCAAATGACTTCCTAATTAACGTATATATACTCATCAGATCCGTTAAAGCTTTTCAGCTGAAAAAGAGTAAACAAATGATAAATTGAAACAGCTCGTGAATTTAAGACTACACTTAGATTTTTTTCTTTTTTAGTTCTTTCTTAGTATTACGCATGCTTTGCATTTAAAATCAAAATGGTTTTGAAAAATATGAGATGTGTAAATCATGACATCATATTGTCTTTTTAAATGTGGGTTTATTGTAAAAGCTTAATTCAAATGAGATGCAGGTTGAATTTATGCATGTAATTACATCAATCAATGAATTTTCCTTTAAGTTCTACAAACATCTGGCTACAGATAACCACTGCTTGTAATCTGAGGGGTTTTTTTCTGGCCGAAAGAGTATCTGCTCTGAAATAAGTTTCAGTTTGCTGCTGAGGTCTTCAGCTATTACTGGCCTGCATCTCTAGCAGAAATCCCTGCTGTCATGGCTGCCACCTCGAGGCTCATGCCTCTTAGTCACCAGGGCAGAAATGTAACCTAATCAGGTGTCTGTGGCTCACAGAACATAAGCACACAGAACTGTGAGCACTGTCCAGATGGCTTTGTACAAAACCACTTTTGACCAATTGTAATAGAAATGAATTTCTTGAATTTCTTAAGACAGTAAAATTAAGTCTCCATTTATGCACTTTTTCTATCTGGGTTGGAGGTATTTGATCTGGCTGCCACAGAAAATGCTGTAGGTGCCCAGAGGTTACAGGAGAACACCTATTACATTGCACGGTTAAACCCACAGACTGAGTCTAAGAGTCTGCAACTTGAAAGTGAAGTAAGCAGCTACATTTCCATTACAGCTACTGTTTTATTTTAGACCCACTCAATGGATAATTTAATACCAATTACTATGTGTTGTTTATTTCTGGTATCTTATCCAGAGCCTGTTTTCAAGTTTAACTATTGTGATAGATTTTTTTTTTCTTTTTAATATAAAGCATATATAGACCCCAGTTAGAAGAGAAGATGTTATGGTTATCACAGATAATAACAAGAGGGAATGAGTGCGTTCAGACTAGAAGGCAGTGAAAACTTTCTATTTTAAAGATGAGGATATTTAAGTTTCCTCTGCTACTTTGGGGTGGAGGGGGAGGGGGGTACCTCAGCAGCTGGTTGTAACTGAATCTAATTCCCAAGTCACGAACAAATGGTGTTCTCATTACTCAACATGATTGTTGACAAATCTCAGCGTTTATATCAGTCATCATATTATTTCTGTTCCCGTGTGTTGGAATTCCCCAGGAAGTGAGTGTGGAGCTGCTCCTGGCTTTGTTTCGTAGGGCTGAGTGAACATTCTGGGATGACTGGAAATGTATCCCGCCCCCTTCACTCCTCAGCCCTCCTGCAGCCCTGGGGCAGCTATTCTTGGTTTTCCCATAAGGATAAATTCTTGCTTCAAATGTTTTGTGACTGACTTGCATGAGGAGTAACCCCCACTGGCAAAAGACACCAAGTGTTGCAGAATTAAAAAGGACCTCTGGAGAGGATAGGATGATGATCAAAAAGGGTAAAAAAAAAAAAAAAAAAAAAGTAAGAATGATTTGAGTTCATGTAGCTTTCAGATTTGGTGTTTCTTCTTCTTCATCAGAGTGACTGGGAAGTCACTTGTCTCATGATGGATGATGCTATCCATCAATTTAAAAAAAAAAGTAAGCTGAAGTAGAAAATCCCTGAGGTCCTAAATGCTACTCAGAAGTGTCTTTTGTCTGTTAAAAGCTTTAGATCAAGCAATGAATGTGCTAAACAGGTTTTCACTGAAACATCCTAGCCAAGGATGAGGTAGCCTGATGACATCACTGGGGCTTTGTGCTTAGGCAGATAGTATATTGTTACAGAACTTTTTTAAATGGCTCTGCAGTACTTCTTATGACTGGCTGACTAATCTTAAAGTACAAAATTGGAGGCATGGCCCTTTACGTTTCTGTAAATTCACATGTCAGTGCTTCATGATGTCCATGCACAGAAATTAAAACAAATAAAGCTTTTATCCACTTTTTTTTTTTTTTTTTTAAGGTCCCATATTAAACATTTTTTTCAACAATTTCATATGGGTTTCAGAGGTCCAACAACATTGTTTTCAAACTGTATAACCCCACATTCAGCCCTGGTCCTTAATTTCAGCCATGCCAAATATGGCCCTTGTGAGCTCTAATGAGAACAGTCTGTTTCTGTGTCTGAACCTTTAAATGTTCATGAGTGGTGCCTGTCCATGCCCCTCTCTGGGAGAAGATCCGGCTTTCGCTGGCACCCACTCTGTGATTTTATAGGACAGGCTCAGCTTGCCTGGGGGCCTGGTTAATGATAATATCCACTACCGGGGGTAGTGGTTATTTCCCTTTGTGAGGTCACAAAGAGAAAGACCTCAGACTCACCTGTTTGAGCACACATTCACTAAATATGGAGCAAGCAAGTGAGAGAGGTGGCGGAATTTTCTAATTTTTGGGCCTTGTATACAGGCTATGAGGACACATATGACTGTTGGAAAACATTTAGAAAAGTGAATTTTGCATAATATGGGACCTTTTTTAAAGATTCATTTTCTTTTACTTGTGGGTCAGGAAAGTTGGAAATGTAAGGGCAAGTGTTTAAGTGGTGTAACAGTGCAAAGTGCATGTTGACAAATGTAGCACTGCTATACATAGTGACATTTGAACATGTGACCACAGAGTGGAGGGATGAGTTTTCTCTGCTAGGTTTTCCCCCCCTTTTTTTGTTTACAAAATGACACTTTTAATTATTTTCTTTCACTTTGCAGCTCTGTCAGACTTATCCAACCTGACGCTGCAAAATTCTGCTGATGGATGGTACTAGAAATAGAGCTTTAAGTGGCTGTTAATGTACAACTGTTACACAAGCACACTGTCAAAGCTTGGTGCTCTTGGCCAAAACCTTTTTGTCTGAAACAGACTTGCTAGTATTCCCCACCTCCCAGTGAGCCTCTGGTGTTGCTTGTGGAGGTAGTAGAGTTTGAATAGAGCTATATAAGGGAAACTGCTCTTTGTTTATTAGTTAAGGGAGAGTACATGGGAGTGCTTCCAGGCCTTTAGAGTAGAGAAATGGGGACAGAAAAAGAGGACCAAACACCACTCAGAGTAGACTCTGCTACTTGGAGCAGTAAACATTGCTTCTTCTTCTTCTTCTTCTTTTTTTTTTTTTTTTTAATGTGGTAAGGCAGCAATATCTTGTGCAAGCTGGGTTGTACTACATGTGGGAAGCTCAGTTTTAATCAAGTGGCTGAAAATATCCTTTTATTGGGCTTATGGGCAGTGGGCGTTGATGCAGTTGGCTACAAGGAGAGAGTATTTGCTTTAGCTACCGGTCACTTCTTAGGGACAGATCTTTTTTCACAGCAGAAATTTTGACACGTCATAGCAGGAAGTGCAGAAGCATATTAATTGCGGCTGTATTCCACTTGGGAATGTTGTCCTCCTCTTCAGGCTTCCTCATTGCTAAGGTTTATTGGGGCACTAAAAGGAACTTAGCCATTCGTACTGCCATACAGTATACACATACGCACGCACGCGCGCGCACACACACACACACACACACACTGGAGCTTTATTTGTACATGTTAAACTGAAAATTACTTGTAGTATATTACACTTTAACATCAGAAATAGTCAGAGTAAAGAACATTTGCTTTAATCAACTCAGGTGTGCTTAGCAGAAAAAATTGAGTTTCTGGTTAAGTTGCTGTTGTTGCTGATTGTCCTGTCCCACATTATTAAACATTTTCACAGTTTATCTCCTGAACTGTACATACAGTAGATGCTACCTTATCTCACAGCTGGCTACGTGTAGAAATCAATAGTATTTTTCAGACTGGCATAGAAGTGGATGTATTTGGAGCCCTTTGCACATCATTTGTGCTTTTATAGGTGGATAAAGAGGGGAAAAAAACTTGTTAATTTGGTGCTGTTCCTCCTGTGGTATTCACACATGCCAAACGGAGATGGATCAGTTCTGCATTGGCGTGTCCTTACAAAGAACAAATCAGCGTTACAAAATCAGCTGTGCGACGACAGCAGTGCTGGTTAGTGGTGAGTTCTGTGATGTCTGCTTAATCTATGAAGGCAAACACTGAGGTGAGCCTGTTTTACTTACTACTACCTGCTGTGCTGGCTCAGGGAGACATCATAGGTAGATCAGTTTCAAAATGCAGTTCTGCTTTATGAAAAAACACACAATGAAGGGACTTGAGTCATTGTTTAAAAAGACATATGTGAGTAGGACATAAAACTAATCAATTGGCAAAGCCAGAAATTTCAGTCCCAGAAATGGCGCTGGTATGGAAGTGGTTCTTTTGGGGCATACAACACCGAGCATTTATGACAGGTGGAGTGTTCCCAGTGTTTTGAAGAAGAGTGACACACTTCAAAAGAATTAAATTTCCCATTTTACTTTGTAACTGTAAGGAAATATGATAGATCTGGGGCTTGAATAATATTTGAGCTTCTTTAATTCAACAAGTTTGAAGTTTATGGTTCAAACCAGCAGTGAAGGCATATAGACTAAGTCATGCTCCAATTTGTTGTCAACTTTGCATAGTAATTTTATATATTAAAAAAAAAAAAGTTCATTAAATGCACTCCACATGAACTACATATGATTTGGAGGCCTTGCCTTTTTGCATAATAAAACCTTGGCCTTTCATGCCTCATAAGTACAGTATGAGCACAGTATGCTTAATTTTTGTGTTCAGTGTTTTTTAAACTGCAGCATCTGCACTCCTGCTCCTACACTAAATTTAATTAAGATAATCCATTCAGTTTTTTCTGCTCTGCCCATGCTAATGTTCTGATATTGAAGTTGGTCTGCACACTGTTTCATATCAACATGTCTGTGGGGAGCTTGTTCACTAGCTGGCAAAGAGACAAATGCTGCATTGTCAGATTCCTCTCTTAGATGGACTCGACATTTTGTCTTTTGGACTCGGGGGTAGAATGCCAGCCTTGTCCTCAGTCGGGTTACTTATCTCCACAGTACAAAGCACGACCCCAGGAAAATTACTAGGGTAGGGGGGCATCTCCACCCACCTCATCTGCTCTTAAACATGATTGAATAATGCCTCTGCATTTGAATATTGACTTGCCAGTTGTTAGTTACACTGAACATTATTTTAGTTAGCCACCAATTTGTTTTGTGTTTGTAAGACTTGCAGGCAAACACCAGTTGTTGCTGGCTGCTCTTAAGGGAATGTTCCTGCTGTGAGCCAGTCTGGATTTTTATTTGGCAACAGCCACTGCAAAGATTGTGGATTTAAATATCAGTTAGAAGTGGCAGATGGAAAATGGGATTTTTGCTTTTGATCTGTCTCTCCCTGATGTCAAGTGCAGCTTGTTCTCTGACTGAACTTTAACTGTGCTGCCAAGCATTTTTTTTCTTCACGCAGCTGTCCAAGCAGGTGAATGTTGCTCAGCTACCTGGTATTGCAGTGTGCTTTGGACTGCCATGCATTCCACAGCCTTCCTGTATCTTCCAGGGATTTTTTGCAGCCGGGTGTGTTTACCTGAGGTAATTAATGATGTAGTGTTTATATAGAGGGATATGGAGATATTAAAAGGATATAGATCATCAGAAACACATTTTATGGCAGAAGTTGTATAAGAAGATTACCGGTAGTTAAGTTAAGACCTACTATGACATGGATTAAATGTGCATCCATTTAAGACTTTGCATGCTTTTCTCTTAGATACAAATACATCATGAACTTTGATCTTTTCTATAATATAATAACTTTCAAGACAGATGCCTAATTACATTAAATACATTGTTTTTTTATTTGTTGACAAGTTTTTGGTTCCTCGTACAAGGTGCTTAATTTAAAAACTTACTTCAAGCTTACCTCAGATTTTTTTTAAATTTTATTTATTTTTGTAATGGAAAGTTTCCATTAAATATTGATGCTTTGGTGCTTTTTTGCCACACTGAGTCTTCAGCTTTCAACATAACAGAACACAATAGCCAAATAAATAAATAAATATAAAATAAACACTTCTCTCTGTTATTGTCTAAATATAGTGTCCTTCGTGCACTAAACAGAAAAAAATGTTATCTGTAGTTAGCAACAGGTAAACAGAGTAGAGCAGTTTGAAAGTGTAGAAGAAACAGGAAGCTAAAAACAAAACAGACCTGGTTTAAACTTTATAAGCCAAAAAATTATTGAATGTTCATGTTATGGATTGAAGAGGCAATTACACACAAAGATATTTGCTTCATCAGTTTACATTCCTAATGTCAGTGATCTGTATAGCCTGAAAGACCTTTACTACAGATAAATATGATGTTACAACAAGCCATCCATTGACTTAGTTAGCATGAAATTTGAATATGGTTTACTTGTCTCTGGTCAGAGTTAAAATACACTTAGTGCCCCTTAAAGTTTTACAGAAAGTTTTATAACCTACTGAATGTTTGCTTTAATTTGAATACAAGCAGACTGTTACTATGTTGCTCCTAATATCAATTATAGAGGAATTTTCAGTGCTGTATGTATAAGACACAACATGCTAATTCAAGCTAGGTTTTTGTTAGCTTAATGACACATAAAGGGAAAGGGTTTTCAATATTTCCATCAGACAGTTGACATGAAGTGTGAAATGTCCTCTTTAACCAATGTGGTCGCTGTTTGGCGGACTTGAATTCATAATGGACTTTCTTTAAAAACAAAACAAAACAAAAAAAATGTCAGTGATTAACGTTGTGAATGTCACTGTTGTAATCCTGGCATGCAGCATGCTTTGAATTCATATTGCCGGGAGCCTCCTTCCCTCTTGTCTCTGCCTTTGGTGCTACTGTGGTATTCCTGCTGAAAGATAAGCTGTCCTGGAATCAGCCCCAGTCTGCTGACCTAGCAGGAAACAGTAGGAGCCCCCCATTCCTCCTCCTCCGTCTGCTCCTCTATTCCCCGCTGCAAGAGAGAGAGAGAGAGAGAGAAAAAAAAACCAAAAAAAAAAAAAAAAAACCCAAAAAACTCAGCTCATTTTCTCGTTTCCTTCTGCCTCCCCTATCTACCCTTCTCTTAATACCTCTCACCCCTATCTCTGTTTCACCACCCGGCCTATTTCTCTCACCAACCCTCTGGCTAGTGTGTGTGTGTCAACACCTCGGCTGCTGCCTAGCTGCAGGGATGAAGTGATTCAAGATGGGGATGTTAGACCATATAACAACACATCTGGTCAATGGGTGAGATGTGTATAGATGAACGGGAAATTCACAATGCCTATGTGACAATTTTTTTAATTTTGTCAATACGTTTGAACATCTGAAAAAATTACTTGTGCAAACTTTGAAGAATTTAGCTGGTCTTTAACGTTGCTGTCACTTACATGCAAAAGCAAATGATTAGAAAAACTGGCCTGAGATATGTCATAATAGAGTTACTGCATTTTTAAAAGAGAAAAGTACTTTGTTACCCAATGCCAAGATAAAATCTGTGAAAAGATGCATCTTATTTGAAACCAGAATGGTATTGTAATGTGTTTTAGTATATAAGCAGATATTTATGCGTATGAATTTAAAGAAATATCATGGATTCAAACTATTACACAAATACTTGCTACCTTCTTTGGATAGGATCTTAAAAATGAATTTTGTGTGTATGTTTGTTTGTTATCTTATGTGTCCTCTATCACTGTCTGACCTCCCAAACAATACAGACTATTTAATGTGTATGAGGTGAGCGGGGAGTGGCTGCTGCAGCTTTTATAACAATGGACCTGACAAGCAAGAGGCCAGGCTTTTTCTTTAAGGGCAGCCTGAAAAAAATGGGTTTGGAGTGGTTGGATTGTTCACCCACAATAGGCAGTCACAGCCCAGTATGGTAGTTTTCCTCTCAAGTCATGTTTTTCTTTTCCTTTTTAGTTTCCTTGACCTCTGAAAAGCCGCAGCCTGGTTTTTAATTGGTTTTCTTGGCTGTTGGTCGGCTTACCTGCCTGAAATTGTTATCACATCAACAGACTCTGGAATTACAATGGACCTTTTCTAAAAGGGCTTCAGGAGAATGTCACACCTTGAAAAGTTCTCATCCATTAGAAAACCTTGACTGCAAAAGCAGCTAATGGAAAAAAGATGAGGCCTTTCTAAGTTTATAGTAATTAAAATGTATGCCATATAGCTCTTAGCTGTGCTAGATTTTTGAGGGCTGATGCAGCTGGAGGTGCAGAAGCAGAGTGTTAAATGCCTGCTTGCAGCTGTCCACTGAACGAGCAGATTATTGGACTTCCATATCTGTACGGCTGACATGCAAAAGAAGATTAGATCAGCAGCTCAAGAAGAGGGCTGGTCCATCCTAATCTACTGGGCTGCCAGACTGAGACATGGCTTTTAAAACTGAGCTTTGATGATTTATTGTATCTTGTAGAAGATGTACTGACATCTGCGGCTGCCTTCATGTCTTTCTTTTTTTATGGATCATTTGTCAGGAGAATGAGTTTCAAAGTGAACACATTGGCTTCCCATGTGCACCAACCAGCAGCATCTTATGAAGTATAGTATGAAGTACTGTTTCTAAAATTAATGTAGGAAGTACTAATTTAAGCAATACTTTCTTTAATGTTTATACTGTTTGTGTGTTACTAGATATTGATCTAATTAATCCATGTGTGGTGGCTGTAGATCACCCAAACAATGAGTCTTCTCCTGCTGGGATTCCACTGAAGCTAATTGCTAGTTACAGTATAGACAGACTTTTTTATCCATATTGAGATATCAGCTCCAGGTCTTGTAGGGATTTATGCAACTTGACAAGGAGGTGTAATCAGAGCATGTTATTTGACATACTCTGCTGTGCAGTGTGAAAGTGGGATTTGGTTCAAGCTGCTTCGCTGTGCTGCAACTGCCTGGCAGCTGGTATCTAGACTATCAGTGAAAAGCATTTGAAATATTGGAGAATGGGCCCAAGTATTGAGCTATGAAGTTCTGAAAACCCTTTCTACTCTCACGTCTTTTTTTCTGTCTGACATCAGTGAGTCTGCAGTTGCATCCGGTGCTCATCGTCTGAACCCCATCTGTGAGGGATGCTCTTGTCACTTCTGATAACAGTGAAAGGAAACTCCTGATGTGACCTGTCTTTCTTGGTCAAGAGTCTTAAAGGAATTCTCTGGGACACAGTTACCCCCATGTGTGGATTGTGTTTTTTGTTTTTTTTTCTGTCCTGGAAAAGATCAATCAATCTAATTTTATTTATAAAGCACTTTTCATGCTTTACCTGAAAAATCAATTTATGCATATTAAGACAAAAATAAACTACATAACAGGGGGGGGGGAAGTTACAGTTGCACGCAGGAACATGCATATATACAGACAAAGCAGATACACCCCCCAACCCCCATTCAGCACACGACTCCTTGATTTCTTTCTCTGTACTAAAAGTAGTATAAAACACTAAAAGTGATAACGATCTGGCTTGATGTTGCTGTGAGGAAACAATATCATGGGGATCCAGTCCTCCTATGTCCTACAGAGGCTGCCATCATGACAACCACCCCGATCAGAGCAGACTGGGACCCACACCACAGCCATAAGACTGCAGTATAGGGCCCCAGCCACCCAGAAAAGGGCTATCAGCAGCAACAACTCCCAAACTGAGCAGGCAGAGCCCCCGGCGTGGAGGATCCCCATGAGGAAAACACTGGAGTTAAAACAAATATTAAATAACCTTAAGAAACAATAAGCTAAGAGTAAGTAAATAAATAAATGAACAGATAAATTAAATACAGTTGAGTAAAATTAAATGAAAATAAAATAAGATGCATATATATATATATATATATATATATATATATATATATATATATATATAAAGCTTAAGATCAAATAAAATTTAGTTAAAAGCTAAGCTTAAAAGGTAGGTCTTAAGCCTCTTTTTAAAAACATCAACAGTCTCTGCAGCCCTGAGGCTCTCAGGCAGGCTGTTCCACAGATGAGGACCATAACAACGGAAAGAGGCCTCACCATATGTCTTGGTTCTCACCCTTGGAACAACTAATAGACTGCTACCAGAGGACCTCAGGGTCCGCGAGGGTTCATAATTTAAAAGCAAGTCGGATAAATAAGAGGGCCCAAGACCATCAAGACATTTATAAACTACTAAATAAACTTTAAAATCAATCCTGAAATGCACGGGGAGCCAATGCAGCGATTTTAAAACTGGTGTAATGTGTTCCCGCCCTCTGGTCCTCGTCAGAACTCGTGCCGCCGAGTTCTGAAGTAGCTGTAGGTTCGAAGGGGACGTTTTGGAAAGGCCAGAGAGCAGGGCATTACAATAATCTAATCTACTAAAAATAAAAGCATGCATCAGCACCTCCATGCTGGCAAGAGAGAGAAATGGGCGGACTCTGGCGATGTTTTTAAGATGATAAAATCCTGTCTTTGACATTTCTGATGTGTGAAATAAAATCAAGCTCAGTCGAAAAGAACACCCAGATTTCTCAAACACTGAGAGGGATTAAAATTATGTAGTTTTGGTAAAATGATCTCTCTCTTTTCTTCAGGACCGATAATTAAAACATCAGTTTTGTGCTGATTGAGCTGTAAGAAGGTCTCTGCCATCCATGACTTTATATCTAAAAGACAGTTTAAAAGGACATTGACTAGCTCTAGTAGAACCAGGACAGAAAGTAAAAAAGGTAAATTGGATACAGGTCGGTAGTTATCAAGATTGTCTATCTCTAAATTAGTCTTCTTCAGAAGGGGCCTCACCATTGAACGTTTTAAAGGCAGCAGGAGAGAGTCTGAAGAGAGTAATTTACTATGTTTAAAAGCTCACACTCAAAGAAACCATAAAATGTTTTTAAAAGTGATGTGGGAATTGGGTCTAAAAGGCAAGTTGTGTTAAGTTGGGAGAAAACTCGACCAAGCATCTTTGCATCAACCAGGGCAAAACTCTCCAGTGTTTCCTCAGGTGAAAGCAGAGCTTCAGGACTGTTTAAATTAAAATGTTATTGCGATGAAAGACTGAAGTGGCATGCAAAGTCCTCTCATGCAGCATCGGATGCAGGCATGGAAGACTTATTAAAACTTGTGTTTATTAAAAGATCTATTGTTTTAAAAAGAAATTTGGGGTTATTCTTGTTTTCTGTAATGAAGGGTTCTGGCTTGTTTAACTTTTACTGTAGGTTTTAAGTTGTTCCTTAAAAATTTCTAAATAAATGATTAATTTTGTTTTCCTCTGTTTCCTCTCTGCTCTCCTGCAATGTCTTTTGAGTTCTTTGATTTGCTCATTCCTCCACGGTGGTGTGGGTTTGGATTTTATTATTTTAGTTTTGAGAGGAGCTACAGCATCGATAGCTGACTTAAGTTTGCTGTTAAAATGATCCACAATAAAATCACATGATGCAGGTAAAATCTGAGCAGGAGTTTGGTTTAAAATTTCAATTAAAATTTGCAGCCACTTCAGAAGTAATATATCGTTTCCTCACAGTTCTCACTGAGGCCTCCTGTTGGCTAAAAGTGGTGATCAGTAGTGGTCTGACACAGCCAGGTCAACAACAGAGGGCACACCAGTTGACAGACCATAGGTTATGACCAAGATCAGGGTGTGTCCTCTGTTGTGAGTATGCTGTGTGACATGCTGTTCAAAATCTAGACAGTTTAAAATATTTAAAATCTCCTCTGCAAGAGCATCAGATCTGTTGTGTAGGTTAAAATCGCCAGTTATTAAAATTCTACTGTATTTTGAGTGTATTACAGTTAAAAAGTCAGAAAATTCTTGTATAAAGCAGGAGGGAGGCCCTGGTGGTTTATAAACAGTCACAGATAAAATAGGTGGGTTGCTAAAAACAAACGCATGAGATTCAAATGACGAGTAATTATCAAACAACAATAGTTTTGCTAAAATTGATCCTCGAGCAATTGATGCAGTACCACCCCCTCTTCTGCCTCCCCTGACTAAAAATAAAAAATAAAAATTTGGGGGAGAAGCCTCAGTGAGGATAGCTGGGGCATCAGCCTCAATCCATGTTTCAGTTAAAGAGACAGTCAATTTTATTATCTGAAATAAGATCATTAATTATTAAAGATTTGTTTAAAAGAGAGCGAACATTTAGAAGTGCCATGTTAAAAGTCATAAGTGAGTTCTTTTGTTGAGTAACAGATCTGGAAATTGTAGGGGCTATGGGAATGGGACGGAGACATTGAATGATAGAGATATGTGACTGAGGGTGTTTGTAATGCCTATTGGTGACGAGTACTGGTATATGATGGTGAATAAGGTCGGGTTGGACTGGGGATTTGTTCTGGCTGTGATGTCAATCAGAGAATAATTTGCAGGACTGGAGTGCGAGTTCAATATTCATGGAAAAGAGTTGTGATCCTGTTTGATTTGGATGAATGCCATCTGATTTAAAGAGTTATGGTCTATTGTAGAAGGATGAGAAGTTGTCGACATATGGAATGTTGATGGAGTTGCAGAAACCTTTAAGCCAGATGGAGCAGCTGGAGGCGACTGAATGTGACATCTCCAAAACGGGGGGAGGGCAGTGGTCCGGAAATTATGCGTTGTTTGTTTAAATGTTTAATGCTGTGGATGAGGTAGATGAGGTGTTTTTTAAGGGTCTCTGACTGCTGTAGTTCTACAGTCATTTAGTCATTTAGTCATGTAGTTTCATGTCGTTTGTACCAGTATGGACAATAAATGTGGGAACAGAAGGGTGTTGATGGGAGAGCATGTGGGTGGAGTCAGTGATGTCCTTAACGAGTGCACCTGGATAACAGAATGTGCGGCACCTGTTGACTCGAATACGCCTGACCGTAGATGATCTCACGATGAAAGCGTCTAGGCTTTGGCCATTTGACCCGGTTTTGACAGCTGACACTTTCCGGTCAGCAATCGAAGGCGACATTCTGGAGGCCCCCGGAGCAACTGCAGAAGAGGAGGATGCGGTCTCTGGGGTGGAGGTTCCTGCTGCAGGCACCGGGGGAGAGGGGCAGGCGGTCGTCGCGGTGGATATCCCTGCTGCAGGGGATGCAGCAGAGGCAGGCACAGCCGAGGAGGACACAGTATTCACCACAGAGGTTCTTGTTGTAGGCACCACGGAAAAGGAGCCGGCAGCCCTCCTGGTGGAGATCCCAGCAGCGGGCGCAGAGGAAAACGTGCTTGTAGCCCCCCACAGATGAGCGTTCCTGGGCAGAGCGATGCCGTGCTCCGGAGTGTTTACTCACCGCATCTCTGAGGAGCTGCCGACGCTTTGCAGAGGACAACCTCCGGGAGCGCCGGGACTCCCCATTAGTGTGAGCGTGGACAGAAGCAGTAGCTGGTCGCTTGTCGCTCAGTGCCAAGTCCCCACCTCAGGTGGCCTCCGGATCACAACTGGGCGACATGGTGGTTAACCCCATGGACACAGATACTGATAGGGCGTTAAAGCCGTTTGACAGGACAAGGTTGCCACAGTCCGAGGCCCTCTTCCTCCGGCAAACAACTTCGGACCAGAGCGGGCTTTTGGGTGTTGAGCTCAGAGGCAGAGGCGATGTATTCTGATCCCAGAGTACCGTGTCCTGGAGAGCCGCCTTCAGTGAGGCAATATGCATTGAGCGTTGCTGGTGGGCCAAGTCCAGCAGGCTATCAAGCAGTTCGTTCTTGGACCTGAGTTCATCAGAGAGTTTCTCTTTCCTCTTTGAGGTCCTCTTTGAGGTTAGTGATCTGCCTGTCAGTGTTAAAATGTTCCAAGTCGTCCGCGGTAGACAGCGACAGAGGTATTTTGTCTCTACCAGTGTCTAGAGACACGGGTTCCAGGAGTAAAATTTTAAAACGGCTTCAATAAAAGCTATTACACTGGTAAAAATAATTAAAAGCCGTAAAGAATCGTAAAAAACAATAAAAAAATGTCAAATACTGTCAGAGCCTCTCACTGGTGGTACGGAAAACGCCACGCATGCACATTGTCAGTCTGGATTACAGTCTCAAAATGATGCCTCTAAATGTTCCGGTATTAAGTTTATATGCTTAATGGCTTTTAATTATGACTTTTTAGGCAGTCTTTTAGTGATGGGCTCAGAGAATAGAAAGTAAGTTATATTTGCTGTCTGAAACGTTTTTGAAAAACCACTGCAGGTAAAACTTGGATTTCTCATTTTTGTCTCAGCGCTTGCCTTGTCCTCATATTTTTCTAGCATTAAGACTAAGTTGTAGACACTTGTGATTTGGTCTGTTGCGCTTATTACAGGATCATCTAAGTTCGTTTTTCTGTTTACTGCAATCTCTTATAGATACGCTTCTCTTATATTTACATATTTGTTAGAATAATTTCTCTTCACATATATTGAAGGAAGTGGATATAACTTAGAGAAATAAAACATTTTTGGTCACTGTTTACATTATGTTTGTGTTCAGTCATTTATCATGATGACATAAAGGATCTAGTTTGTAAACCAAACCTCAAATCATATTCTGGATTTAATCTAAATAGAAAACTTAACCAGTAGCCTCTATTTTATGTGAAAATTTATCCTTAACTAACATGCCAAAACGAATAACACAGAATGGCCAGACTGTTTTGTTTTAATGGCAGTTAACTGAAAGCTCTTCTTTTAAGTCTTAAAAAAACCTTTTTTCCTTTTCTTATTGCACGCTTGGTGGAGAGCCAGTGAATTGCTCTTGTCAGCGTCTCACATAAGTTTACACTGGTCAACCAGAGAGAAGCAGGACACATGCTCACACAAGAGCTGAAAGTGCAAACCACAAATGTAAACACATTGTTGTCCCCTCCCCTCCATTCCCTGCCTCTGCTGGATGAGTTTGATTCCATTCATGGAGCTGACAGTCAGGCTGAACAGGAGGGGTGGTGGTGGTGGGGGGGTCTGTGTAATTGAATTAGAAGCCCTCCCTCTGCAAACCATCTCACCCACAACCCCCATGCACCCTCTGGAAAGGCAGGACTAATCATTGAGAATCTGCCCTCCCAAGCGAGCGCTGAATGGTTGCCTTGTATAGTAGAGACAGGAGAGGGGAGAGGCTCTGTTGTGTGTTTGTGTGTATTGCCTGCAACTATTTTGGGGGATAAATGTGGCTGAGAGGTGTTTTATTTCAAGAGATTGTCCATACTCATACCACATTAAATGGAGAATCTGGACGCTGACCTTTTCACCCCCTTAACCTCTTCATAGGGTGGCTGTGTAACAACTTTATGCAAGTGTATTTGTGTGAGTGTGTAAGAGATGGAGAGCAACAGCTGTTCTCCAGATGTCCTCAACTCACCAAAAAAGGGGTGTCAGAATGATAGAAAAAAAAAAAGTATTGATGTCCTGTGTTTGTTGATTGATCAAGTTTTATTCATAAAAGATGCATGTTTTTCATCTGTTGGATCACTTTTATTAAAGGTCCTATGTTAAACATTTTTTCAGCAATTTCATATGAGTGTCAGGGGTCCAACAAAATTGTTTTCAAAGTGTGTTACCCTAAATTCAGCCTTGGTACTTAATTTCAGCCATTCCAAATAGGGCTGCAACTAATGACTATTCTGATGGTCGATTAGTCACCGACTATTAAAACGACTAGTCGACCAATCGTATTATGTATCTCACGATTATTATAAATGGATCTTATTTCACTTTCAGCTTTGAAATTTTGCATAAGGTTGTTAAGTCTGACGTGCCTCCTCTTTAAATGTTCGAGCATTGCAGACGTACTTCCGTGGTACACAAGGTCTGCTTTAAAAATCTCACATGTATTTAATTTATTTTGTAAGTTTAACGTGAAGTTATCCCAGACTTTTAACGTTCTCCGCCGCCGTTTTCTTCCCTAGTCTGCCACCATATTTTTCCCCTGGCTGACTTCACTGCGCATGTGCAACTCTCAGCAGAGATAGGATTAGAAGACGATGTCTCACTTGGTAGTTGGCACTTGGCACCTGCTTGGTGATTTTTAGAGGGCAGGCTTAGCTAGACGGGGAGCTGGTCAATGACAGTAGGTGCTTTTCCATTACCCCTTGAATTGCTCAAAAGCTAAATATCACAATAAAAAAATGGTAATGGAAACACCAACATTTCGGAAAAATTACCAAATATCACTAAAAATGTTTTACTCTCTCATGAGGTGGTTTTTCAGACGTGTCGATATAGAAGTATATTGCAAAAGTGTGATGGAAACACTTTTCTTGCATTTACACTTCATTGGACGTGACGTAGCGGGTCACATGACTAGTTCATTTCAGATACAGATGGCGCAGTCTGAGTAGACGCAGGAAGAGACGGAAATATTTTTACAAATAATTAAAGAAAAGAAAATAATCGTCATCCTTTGTCACAATCTTCACAATGACGAAATGCAAGAGTTTACAAAGATTTAGAAATCTCTATCCTCCTCGAAGTGGAGTCTCGAGGGACGAGATTTTACGAGAATAACGGCTAATGTGCTAACCACCATTCAAAGTAAACACCTGCAAATTGCAATTGCACTTTTTCGAAATCTTAGAAATATCGCTTTTATTTGGCGAAATACTGTAATGGAAACACAGCTAGTATTAACTATTGGGGGCAGTGGTTATTTCCCTTTATGAGGTCACAGAGGAAAACATCTCAGACTCACCCATTTGAGCACACATTTGCTAAAAAGTGGAGCAAGCAAGTGAGATGGAGGAGACAGAATTTTCTAATTTTTGGGCCTCATACACAGGCTGTGAGGACATGTATGACTGTTAGAAAACATTTAGAAAGGTGAATTTTGTATAATATGGGACCTTCTTAAGTTTTCAAGTTGCAACACTACATTTTGTGGGTTATGTGTAGCGATCACTGAAATGAAAACATAGTAATTTGAAAAGACAAATATACTATTTTTTAATTTGTCAGTGTTGAACTGCTGATTTTTCGCAAAAACGGCATGTAGGGGTTGACCTGTTTTTGTGGAAACCTTGTAAAATACATGTGACCCTTCACCTTGTGTGAATCAAATCGCCATGTTGCTGATGTTACGGACATCAAACTGTTTAAATTATCTTGCAAAGTTAAGCTGGAAGCTTCAGCAGTTGCTTGTAGTTACAACAACTGTTGGAAACTGGGGGAAACTGCAAAGCAGTTCTCATTAGTGCTGCACTGGGCCTGCAGGTTTGATGATTAAATAGATTATTCTTTAAGTGAATTGTAACATGCAAGAAATGTTCAGTTGCTTCATTGTTGCAGATCAGCTGGAGATGCTGAAAAAAATGGTGAGAGGATGTCCCTCTCATCATGACTTAATGCTGGGCTGTGCAAGCCAGCATGCTTTTCCTTGGCTTGTTTTCATCTTATATTTGTGTTTAAATTGATCTTTTTGTACACTATTTGTATCTTTGAAAGAATTTGACAATGAAACTGGAATCAGCTATAAATATTATGGTGCTATTTGCTCTCCATACCAATCTAAGTGTTTTTTTTATGGTGCCTGAGTCAAATGGGCAAGAAGAGCTAGATGAGAGTTCAGTGTTTTTTAAACACTGCAGCCACCTGACAGCCTGATGTGATCTGCACTAACAGGAATACAGCCCTTGGTACAGCTGAGATTACAATCATATATTGAAGTTTTTATTTGAATATCACAGGTTACATCCTAATCACAGTATTCAACATTATTGGATACCTTTTTTTTTTTCTTTTTTCCCCCAACTTTGTACACTTTATGCTACATAGTCTAGCATGTGATGGTGTAATAGTCAAACACTGGCGTTGACGATATCAGAACCCATACTGATCAACCAGTCATTGATTTTATACATTAAAGACTTACATTGCTGCACAGGAGGTGAAAAAGGATTGTTTTCTTCTCTTACTTACTCTTAATATCTTTCATGAACAGTGTTGGTTTTATTCCCCCCCATGTCTTGATTTTTCTGTTGGTCTAATTTTTCTAGCCGCTAATAAGCCCTCTGTAATGAGTGCAGTTCTGGACAGGTGGCTCCCTCTGAGAAGGTAGTGGGTAATGAGTCCCCTACCATACCCTGTCTCCACAGCATTCATCAAGCCCAGATCCTATAGACCCATTTAACTAATTGCATACTAGAATCTACTACTTATCTGTGACGATGCTGGAAGACACAAGACAATTAGTAAGTGGGTTTTATTCAGTCAGCACTGCAAAGCTGAGCTGTGCTGTTTTCCATGATTTAAAACGTTGAATTGCATTATTCAGACAGATGGCAAAAGCATCCTTCTGAGGCCATGTGCACTTTCCATATATTTACTTTAGCATTTTATTTTTTTTTCTTTTGTTTGCTGTGTCAAGTTGCAGTGGTTTGAAGCTGTTTTAGAGGTTGACCGATGATTGGATTGTCCTTGGTGATGCAGTTAATGCCCCAAGGACATGGTTGGGCAGACAACTGTGTCCCAGCTGAACGATTTCATGAAGCCATTTGTCAGGCGAGTGTGTACTAAATTAAGACATTTCATCCACTGTGTGGATTGTAGAAGATGTGCTTCAGTGTTCTTCAAGATCTTTGGCTGAAGTTCATGAGAGGCAGGACTTTCCCAACTGTAGTGCACTATTTTTAAAAACTTCAGGCCATCAGTTATAATTTGAACTGTCAAAAATAACATGTTAATGGTGGTAACTAATTTATTAAATAATATTTTTAATGCAATTAGCACATACACAGCATAACAAGCCCAATACATCTGCTATCTCTTTGTTATGATGGTGGGACATGGAGGTGTCTAGAGGCCAGATGAAAAAGATGAGCCTGCTGAGTCTTTGGATGGATGTGAGAATAAAAAGAACATTGATGGAACAGCACATGGGCGATGCCCCCGTGGAGGATGATGGTGTTTTAACACCCACACTTTTCGTGTTGACTGGGTTCTACACTCGCACTTGTTTTTTCTTTTCCTGCGTTGTGCACAAACGTGGCGGGTCTAGTGGCTCTCTGGTCCTCTCTGTGTCTGCTCCTCCTCTCCGTCTCCTGCTCCATGAATCATGACGGCTGATGGTGGTCAGCTCATCGCTTTTCTGTCGCAAGTACCGTCTCTATTCTAGCGGTTTTTTATCATTCAGGTGAGAGGGAGGAATCTAGCTGGTCATGGTTCAATGGTTCACACCAGCACGTTTTATTTATTTGTAGATGTTGTTTTGGGCAGGACTCTTCGCAAATACAGTAGCTGACAGATGGTAGAAAGGATTTATACTTCAGCTATGAAGGGGCAGATCTAGAAAAGTTTTGAAGGGGGGGCAGGCAGGGGCACTGGGCAAGAAAAAGGAGGCACAAATGAGACCTTTGTGTTTTTAGATCATCATCAGTTTCTTCATCCATATCATCTGTTTAACTTAATTTGTCAATATCTGGTGGTTTTATGACCGATATTATCATCATGTGATAATGTGTACATGGATGGTGATGTATGAATTCTGCATTATGACCCAGAACATGGTAGAGATGATGCAGAACATCATATAGAAGTACATTACATGCTGCATTTACTGACCTTCGGACATCTGATTTTTACCCAAGGGAAGGTCAGTTAACACTAAATATTTGTAGCATTGACTCTTTCTGTTGATACAATTCAGTAAAAATTGGCAAATATTGGGTGTAGTTGCCTGAAATGATGATTTGATATATGATTAATGGTGATTAATCATGAATAATTTGTAAGCTGTGATTAATCTGATTTTAAAACTTTCATCATTTGACAGCCCTAATTTTAACATGTACAGTTGTATATTTAATTGACAAGAGGGTTTAAATGATTTTATTATGTCTGTCTTCACAGAGAAGAAAGTTTTACTAAGATCATTTGTACAAACCTCAAAAAAAAGTTTGGGAATTGTGGACGAGAATGAGAGATGCTTCAGCTCAGTAATTGGCTGCCATTGATGTTTGCAGTTGCCTACAGCAAGGAACTAGCACCCAACCCCCATTTGTTTTAATGGAGCTGCTCCGTGGCAGCAATGTTAGGGCAATAAATTAGTTGTATAGTAAATGCACACTTCATTTTTTGCTTTGTGAGAGACTTTATTTCAGTGTGCCATGATTCTGCATTATTGGCTGCACACACCCTTAAACACTCATAAGCACATCTTCTGTAAGTGATATGAGTTGCCTTTTCGACCTGTGTGTAATCCATCTGTTTAGGTACTGTTTGATCTTAAGACATCATGGCGCGCAGCTTTATTAAAGTCTCATTTTTGGGGCTGGAGCAAGATGTTTCCCCGACACCATTTTGTCCCCACTTTGTCCTCTTGGGCTTTCTGTGACTAATGAAACTGCAGGAGTGAAGGAACAATGCAATCCCGAGTGGCATATTGTGCTACCAAAAATGGCCAGCTGTGATGTGACCCACCTCTGGCACCAGAGGAGTTTCCCCACTCATTAATTTTTTCATTATGTTCTGTGCTTTGCTGATTTGGCAAAAATATAAATATCATGAGTTAATTTAGTTTTTTGAACACATAGTTGTTCCTGGTATCCATGGTGACCCTAGGTTTGTGCTTCCCAAATTAAGCGTGCCGGATTTTGCTCTCCCCCTCAGGCTTAGCAGGAAGAATCACAAGAATGAAAAATCTCTTAAGTTGTGGGATGATGTTTTTATCTCTTCCAGGGGGTTTTTGTCTAATTTATCTGTTCACGTTTATTTTCCTCTTGGCATAATCATCTCTATGCAGTGATAAATGGGCTGTTTTATTGCTGTTTTATCTGTCAGAAGTTTCTCTCATGCTCTGAAGAGGGTTTAAAATGAGGCTCTGTTAATTAGCACCATAATAACCACGTATTATTACAGAGTATAAACAATAAAAGCTGCAGTTTAGGTAAAATTATATGCTTAACTCTAATCCATTCAGACTTAAAGCAAAGCATTATAGATTTTCCAGCTCTGCCTCCTGGTTCTTCATTGATCAAAGCAGTGCATGAGCTCTGTTGGTTGTCTTTGGAGTTCTGCTGTTTTGTCCTTCAGACAGATTTTAAATGGGTTCCCTTGAGTCCAAACAACAACCCAAGGTGGTCAAACACACCTTCTGCCAAAAAAAACCTCACTGAGAACACACACTCACCATGCTAGTACATTGTCCTGTTGAAGGATGAAACCATTTTCATCTTTCAGAAGAAGAAACTGTAAATAAGACCTTTAAACCATGTATGCTGGAGGCAAGTTCTCCTTCCATTTAAGCTGTATGAGACATCCAACTAAATCATTGCAAAAGCTGGATAGACAATGTTAGCACTGCTGGCCTGTGTTTGCTTTAATCAGAGTAAAGCTGCTTGGACTTTGCTTTCCACTACTGCAGTACATGTAGCTCTTTGCTCATGTTTTGATAGTTGAGGTGTGTTAGAACAGTTCTTCTGCAACATGTTTTAATACTGTGTAAAAACTTATAACTGGTGTATTGGTTTTTTTGGCTGATGCATTTCTGCACAGTCTACTTGGGTCTCTGAGAGAATGCAGGTGTTTATGTAGCTGCAGTGTGTGCAAAGCTTCCGGAGGGAGAAAGAACAGGCACTAAAGTGAGAGCTTGCGATATGTTGCTTTTCCCTCTGACAATCCACCTTTAAGTATCTCAAACTTGTCACTAGGGGTGTGCCATCTCAGGTACCTTTTGATTCGATTTGATTACAATTCAGGGTGCTTCGATTCGATTATTAAACGATTATCTGGATTTTGAGTACAACTTTTTTTCCACATTTAGAGTTCCCCCCCCCCCCCCCCCCCCCCCCATCCTGTGGCTACTTCATACTCCTAAAACTATTCTATATTAATTTAAGTAACCAAGCAAATATATCTCCACTCCCTTTTATGTCAGACCAAAAATAAATCTCAACAAATATCTAACATACTTTCCCATGGAATCTACAGGAAAAATGTAATAGGAGCAACAAGCGGTGCTCTGTCAGTTTGGCATATGTTGTCAGATTAGCTACCCTTTGTTAATGCGCATGCGTAGCACAGAAAACTCCAAATGACCCATCAATTCTGCACTGACTGCTCAGAAATTGCATCGGCATACAGTCGACTGTGAAGCCACGAGTTAGTTTAGTGTCTTACATTTATATTAACTGCACATTGCTCAAGTGAATCACTTGTATGACTAAACTTGAGGGGAAATGCACTTAACAACTCAGATGAAGGGTATGCAGCTGTACTTGGACCACAGTTTTTTTTTCCTGTTAATTTTTTAAGGTCGTAAAATGAGGTTGTTTAAACACATATTGTAGCGTTGACATATTGGCATCCAGCACCGTCTCTCAAACTGGGTGAAATTGAACATGTAATGATTAACTGTGGAAAAAGCATTGCTAAATAAAATATGAAATATCATCATAGCCTGTCTATTAAAACAGCATGTTAGTCTAAACTGATAGACAAAGCTATGGCATGTTACTTTGACAAATGTCAAACAGTCAACACCGGCAGCTTCTTCTAGTCATGTCAACTTTATTTATAAGCAAGTTTAAAAAAAAAAAAAAAAAAAAACATATGTTTACCAAAGTGCTGTACAATGTCAGAGTGATAAAAGAGAAATAAAAAATGTGAGGGCCTATATAATAACAGACATAAAAGAAGTACAACAATAAAAACACAAGCATGAAACAATTAGCAAAAAAAAAAAAAAAAAATATTAATAATAATAATAATGATAAGCCAAAGCTCAGGTTTAAAAGCAAGAGAGTAAAAATAAGTCTTTAAACTAGATTTAAAATGTCCATAGTTGGTGACATCTTAATATGATCTGGGAGGCTGTTCCACGATTTGGGGACGACAACAGTAAAAGCTCTGCCTCCTCTTAATTTCAGTCTGGACCTTGAGACAAAAAGAAGTATAAATAAATGAATAAAAAAATATAAATAACACTAGGACTGTGGGTCTATATAATAAAACCAAATCATCACTTCTCATTTTTTGCCAACATCCAGCCTGCAGCTAATTGGTAAACGAGTCACAGCTGGTGGGCAACTGGAAGCCCAAAATCCCTTTAGTTACAAGTGTTTTATAATTATAATTAATTCCCCTTTAATTAATAATAAAAATGAAGTCCTCTTCAACATGATTAAAAAAATAACCTTGTGAACACCTGAATCCAAATGAAAATGACATTCTGAAGTAAGTGGCTGTTTAATAAGTAAGTAACCTTTATTTATAACCAGATGAGTCTATTGAAAACCTGTTCTCTTTTACAATGACGACCTGGCCAAAAGGCAACACAGAAACAATGAAGAGAGAAAAACAAACAAAACAAAATTACATCACAAACAATGTTGAAAGAAAATAGCAAGTGTAATAAATACAGTAGTAAATAATAATTGGCAGCTAAAACAAATGCAACATATACAATAATAAATAATAAGTTAGTGGCTAAAAACAAGTGCAATGGTTTTGTAGCAATGACTGTAAGGAACTTTTAAAAGACTCGAAAAGGATGAAGGAACTCAATGCCAGGATCTGCTGGGGGGAGAGGAAAGGAGGTGTGAACTTTAGGTATGAGGAGACTGATAAAACTACTAGAAAGTAGGCTTTTAGGGGGGCACTCCACTTGTGGCAGTTTTCTATTGAAGATCATACATTTGGTTTTGTTGGTATTTAAACCTTAATGGATTTTATTTTGATTTTAAATCCAAATTGAATAATTCCTTGATCCATATACACGTTCATCCCACTTAAAATTATTCCTGTTGTTCTTCGCATGCTCGTTGCCTTGTCCTGTCAATGATGTTTTCTTCTGGTAGAAGTAAATATGCCCCCTTATCCAATCAAAACCCTTCCCCACCCCCAGATCTAAAGCAGAATTGAATCAAGGCAATTAAACGTGTTTTCCATGTAAACCTCAATTTGGAATTATTATTTCCGTGTAAACGAGAAGGACAATACTTTTAATTCTGAATTATTAATTCCCAGTATTAGAAAAAAAAATTCATGTAATCATTGTAATGAACTAAAGCAGCATTGTCAGGTTTTTTATTTATTTATTATTTATTTTTTATTATGATTATGTTTTTCTATGGTTCAGCTTATCCTTATGTGTGCCAGATAGTCTTATTAGAGACAACTAAAAATATAGTCTCAATTTTTAATGGAGCACAAGCACATCTGCTTTGACACCCACCCTACATATTTGTCTACAGAGAAAAAAAAAATATATTTTTTTATGTAAATTGTGTCTGCATTTGTTTTATAAATGTCCTAATATTTCTTTTTCAGCTGTGAAGCTCAGCAGACATCCAAGGGTGTATTTTCCTCAACAATCAGGTAGGAAGCTATTAATGGAGACATGAATGCATATAATGAGAGAATGCTTGTTTGCATGGAGGCTAAATGGACTGGAGATGTCATTACAGATGGTGTGCACACTACTTACGCATGAAGCAAAAGTAGCAGGAAAATGTGTGAATTGGCTTGTCTTTGAAGTGTGAAATCACACATTTGAATAACTTTCCAGAAGCGTCGTACTTTATGTTGTAATGTCTGACTGTTGTTGACACACATTGTGAGCCAGAACGAACCACTTCTGTGCTTGTATTAATGCTGTTGTTCTACCTCAGAGAAGTCCACATATTAAAGTAATGGGGTTATATTACATGTTGTTAATTAGTTAATGCCAAACTAAGCTGCTCTTGAAGTGTAGTATCGATGTCACCGTTGTGGAAGAATTACACTTGACTGCTGTGTCGTGGGCTGCATGTTTCTTTCTGGCAAGTCTTATCAGAATAAGGAGTGGTTTCCAGCTGCCAGGAAGCCATATAGATCCATACTGTTAATGGTTTTAGGTTTTGATCCTGCAGGCTATTTGCTTTTTTGCTTTCATTTGCAGTGGTATTGTGCTTGCATTTTACGTTTTGTCTTGTTTTGTTGTTAAGTCATCCCCTTCACTTACATCATCAATGGAATATACCAAAGTAATTGGGTTGTATCCATGTTTATTTGCAGTACACATGTATAACTAGCTCTGTAACATGACACATCAGACCTGGGAGTGGCTGAAACATAATCTACTTCCGTTCCACTTCTGTTTACCCAACAAGAAAGCGTCTGTAAGCCAAACATACCTGATTTAAGGGCCGCTACCCAGGTAAACATTATTAGTTCCCAGATGAGCTGTCCTGTGGACTCAATGGATTATGTTAATTACTTACAGATAATAAAAACCAATGCAAGCCAACAGACAAAATATGTAATAAGTAATTATATATATAATATATATATATATTTGTATCACATCTCTCTCACAGCAAACAATAATGTACATTTTCAAGACGACTGTGTGCTGATGTTCTCACAGGGCAATTAACTTGCAGCATCTGGTGTCCAGCTTCTCTGTAACCATGCTCTGCTCCACAAATGGGTTTACAGTTGCTGTGTGTTTTAGTTTTTCCAGCAGTTAATGAGCTCAGATGTTGATTTTCCTCATGCTATGCTTCAAGGAGCAGCTAGATCTCAACATAATAGGATCTGCTTGAAAGTCTAAGCTAAAATATGATAAGCTCAGAGGTTAAAAAGTGTCTATTTTGGAAGCAGTAACATGTAACTTATCCTCTGGTTTATCCCATTGGGGGTCCTCTAAAAATGTCTTGCTTTTTTGGTTTAAACTGACATTTTTTTTTTTTATATATATATGAAAAGGTTTTTCCATTAATTCAATAAAACTGCATTAAAACTGCTTTTGAGAAAATGACTGTAGAATGGAATAGAGTATTTGGGAAGGATGTTATCATAGTGCTTAAGCTGCCAGTATCTTTTGAGAACAAGGAAGATTTTACCATTTCAAGCTCTTAACATTTATATTTAATATGAACTTTGTCTTGAGCCAATTTTTTCATGGCTTTACTCTGCGAGTGTGATCCTAGACTCCACCAGCTGTTCATTGTCCTCTGCTGACAGCTGGAGCTGTGTTCACCAAATGATTAGTACAAGCTCAGTTTATGAAGCAATAACAGGACAAAATACAGAATATGTATTGAAACAATATTTACATTATGTCTAAATGAAGCACCGCTTCTGTATTAAAACCATTAAAAAACTGTACTTGTTATCTTTTATTTAGGACAGTGGTTCTCAAACTCTCAAGCCTCTATCGCACCCCCATTTGGAAGAATAAACATTCCCAAACTCCCCCTTATATACACAGAGCGAGGGGACTATATATAATCCATTATCATATATATTTATTTATTTATTTATTTTTGTTCTTTTTCAGATCTCATAACTTACTATAACTATATAACTTATAACGATGTAACATACTATACTCATAACTTCTCTCTCTTTCTTTTCTCCCTTCGATGCATTCAGTAAAGCCTGATCTCGGTTCTGCAATTCTTCTTCTTTATATCTTTTGGAGGTTGACAAAAACAAATTGGTGCATTACTCCCTCCAAATGGTCTGGAGTGTGGACCAGAACGTTTTCAAGAGCGTTTGTCTGCTACGTATTCCCAAACCCATGCCCCCTGGTCATGTTGCCATACCTTCCAGTTTGAGAACTGAATGTTGGTGTAAAAATATCAATAGAAATAAACATCTAGCTTAATATCTGGAACAATATCTTGGGAATCTGTCCACACTAGGAGCCAGCCCACCCATGGCCACACAGGGTGCCACCACAGGAACCACCCAGATCAGGGCAGGCCGGAGTCCCAGCCACAGCCATAGGGCTGCAGTGCAGGACCCCAACCACTCAGATGAGGACGATCACAAACAGACCGAGCAGACAGAGCCCCTGGTATGGAGGATCCCCATGAGGACAAAACAAAGATTAAATAAACATAAAGTCAATAAGAACAACTAAAAAATAAAATACTAAAGCACAAATAAATAATTACAAATTCTGGTAAAAGCTAAACTAAGAAGATAGGTGAAGGTCCCCAGACAAACAAGTGCAAGGCAGCTCTAATTTTGTGTAAACTTATGAGATTGGAGGATTCTAAAAATATTATTTAACAATGCCTAAGAAGAACAGTGTACAATATAACTCTGAATGCAGTGGAGAAAGTGCTTGCATGGATTATAGATGTAATTTATTCTATTTTCTGTATTGCCTTGCCTGTTAGTTTTTTTTGTGCATGTGTGTGTGTTTTTATCTTTTACTCCTTATATGAACCAAAGTGTGAGTCTGAAATAAAGATAGAAATTAATAGTCTTGAGCTTCTTTTTATAAACATCGACAGTCTCTGCAGCCCTGAGGTTCTCTGGCAGGCTGTTTCACAGGTGAGGGCTATAGGAGTGGAACAAGGTCTAACCATAAGTTTTAGTTCTTACCTTGCAAGGTTTGTACCGGAAGACCCCCAGGGTCTGCAGGGGCTCATAACTTAAAAACAGGTTAGATAAATAAGAAGGCCCAAGACAATTAAGACATTTATAAACAAATAAAAGAACCTAAAAAAAAATCTTAAAAATAAAAAGACAATAAAACTAATAACATGTTGGGAGCACTTTTTTTTTTTTTTAATGATTACTTATTTTAGTTCTTTGTCTTAATTCAGTGGCAAAGAAGTGGCCATAACACTCCTTTTTAGTCATTATTGTTAGTCACTAGTGTAATTTTCTCATAGCTTAGTTTCATTACAGTTAAAACACCCCAACCTTTCTATATGGCATATTTCAAGTAGCTGCATTTATTATTGTTGTGCACTGGATTGTATAGATTTAACTAAGTGTGGCCATGCTTTTCCCAAACATGAGTATTTGTCCATGCCAAAAATGATGAAAAAAGTTTCCATCCTCATGGTTGGTGTGGTCCTCTGTGGGCCAAGATTGACTGTGCAGCATTCCACAGCAGACTGGGACATCACTAGTGTTTACCTAAATTATAATAAGTGCATATCATAAATATTTATTATGCTTCTGTGTCATTATTGTTTTTAAGACCACGCACACAAGTTTTAAAATGGCCTTGTATCATGTTACTACATCGTAGTATTTACTGACATTCTTGTGCCCTAGCATCAGCCTCTGTGTCAGTGAATATCTTGCAGGTGTTGACAAGGGCTGTGGTGACTTAACAGGCAATGGACATATTAAACTATGACCAGATGTTGTAGAATTACTGAGTCAGTGGCATCACTTGGCAGCAGTGCTGAATAGTATATGCATTCCAGTGCTGTGCCGGGAAATGATGGATATGACACACTGCAATGCACGCATACCTGCCTGATTTTATAATATTATATCATTTTCTTTAATGTTTTACTGTCTAAACAAGTTGCCTTACAGCTTGAAGAAAGGAGCATTATATGCAATAATAACCCAAAGTTCCTGAGGGATTTGTGGTGCAGTTGTGATGTGAGAGTTGATCATGAGGTGACCTCAGTGGCCTTTTTTGACCATTGAAAATAACGGCTCCTCACCACATCCTTTAAGTCTTCCATGATTTCATTGCAATCTTTCCAGTGCCAGATATTTACTGGTAATCTGTGGTCATACTGTACATCCCGGGAGGGATGACTGAATCTATGTAGACCAAAGATGAACTAGCACCACTGAAGTATATCACCTGCTAAGTGTATATTATGCAACCCCGACTTCGTCAGCGCCAAATAGTTCTGAGCCTGCATATCGATGTCTACGATCATTCATGATTGAGTCATTTTTTTTCCAGTTCTGCTCCTTATGATGTGTGTGCTATCTAAAAGTTTCTAGGGATGTATCTGAAAATATGTTGTTTTTATCCAAAAAATGAGGAATATTAGTGTATCACTTTCATTCACTTTTTATAAACCAAGCAAAATACAGTCTGCTAGATTTTTTCCACTTTACACATTATTGTCTTAAACTAAAACACCACATGAATATGTCCAATTATTAACTTTAAAGCAGACAAAAGGGCAGAGATTATGTTATTGTGATATACGTGGTAGGGTTTTATTCACAGTAGCCTTTTTTGCGAATCTAACTTGAGGGCTAAGGAGCATTTGTCTATCATAAGTATCAGCGACTAAAAGTGGCCTCCAGTCAGTTCATAAGCAGATATATTCCACTGAAGCCACTTCTGCTGTTTGCTTAACAAATTTAGTCATTTCTACCTCTGTAATTTTTACATTTTGAGTTGTTTTGTTTTGAGGCTGTTCTCATAAAGGAGTGTTATTTGATATTTCAAATAATAAAAAGCAGTGAGATACAGAACTGCTCCATTTAGAATAATAATTCACTCAGCAGGAGCAAAACAGTCCTGAAGCTGGGCCATATGCAAAGTTAAACTGCTGTTCATCTAAAACTTTAATATGCTGTGTAATAAAATAAATGGGCAAATGTTATGCAGTCAACTGACTGTTGATGCAAAGAAGCATAACATTTCCCTCCTATCAGTTTTAACTTATAATAAAGTTGAATAGTCAGATACAAAAAAGATACAATTTTCCAACTACAAATAAACTTTATTATCATGCTTAAAAAGATAAAAAATATTAAAGTATTTGTTTTACTATGTCATGTAAAATTTAATCTAAAGGTAATATTGAAAGCTAATTAGTTGCAGGCTATATATAAAACAGTCATTGCTCAGGTACTCAGTGGTTCACCTCTGTTGGCACACCTGAACCCATGTCCCCCAGACCCAAGCCCACCTCTGTAACCACTAGGCTACCACTCCTCCTTAATGACACATAGGACGGACAAATGAACAGATCTGTTCTCTTCAGCTGTCTGCCCAGTCCCTACGATGGCGGAAAGCAGCACTGGTCGCTTGCGCTAAAGGTCTGACCAGCTGGGTGGTCTGTTTCTGTTTAGGCGACTCCTACATTTCTGGGCCACTGATGGATGTTACTCAGCCTTCTAACAAGTGTTCAGAAAGCCTGGTGGTATGGGAGGAAGTTATACTGTCCTTTCAGCTCTGTTTTAAATTATGTCTGAGTGAGATGGAGAGCTTTTAGATGAATGACTGACTATTTGCATCATTCTCTACATGGTCTGTATGTCTTCACAGAGCTGCAGGAAACAGGATGACCCTTGTGCCATTGATTCTTGCTCATAGTCTATTATTCACTTCTGCTGTTGCAAATTGCAGATGCTATCTTGCAGTGCCAGACCTGAAATGGGCTTGACATGGGCTTGACATGGGCTTCATGTTTATACATTCTTTATACTTGAATCACACAACACTGTTGTTGCAGAGTATTGCTTTTGTGTGATGTAGCTTGTATAGTAGAGCGACCAAAGTAGCAACATCGTGTTAATGGCATTCAGGTATTTTATGAAAGCCGTTTCATCTTACACTCTGTATTCACTTGGTTTTTATATAAAGGAGCTGCTGTAGCAGGAAAAGGTTTTAAGTGGAAGACTAAGCTTTTGGAGCTGATTGCAGGTTTACATGTGCAACGCATGTGTCCTTCAACAGATTCTGTATGTGTTCATGTCTGAAGCTTCTTATGGTGTCTTGGTTTCAGCGATGATATACTGTTTATGAATGTCTGTCATGGTCAAAGGCAGTAAAAACTAATCAATGTGGAATGGCAAGATTGGACTAAAGTAATGTTGTTAATTACTGGTAAGAAAATTCTCATTAGAAATGGGAGGTTTTAACATTCTGTGGTTCAGGCTTGAGCATTATTGCTTGTGCTCCCAAGGTAGCCAGAGTTGATTGAGTTATTATCTTCTTTTCATTTTGAATGACAAACTTTTCATCTATGTATGTATGACAAGTATGTAGATCCCTTTAAGGCCCATTTATGGTCAATGCAGAAGACGGATAGGCAGACTGATGGCCTATCAGACTATGGACTGGATTTATGCTCGCGCGGTGTCTGTGTGCGGTCGGTTACGGCGTAGCTGACGCTTGTGAGTTTGTTCTCACACTCGAGTGTAGGGGGTACGCGTCGTTTTGGTGTTGTGTTGCAGTTTCTCCTCCTAATCTGAAGGTGGCAGCAGGGTTGTATCGGCCGGTAAACTCATCAGGTCAGTGTATTTGATGGTTCATTTCAGTTCGATTGGTATTTTCTGTTTTAAAACAACAATGGGCTTTCAGTATGGTTCAGTGTTTTATTAGCTTGTGGAAGAAAATGAAGAAATAATTCAGTCAGCCTCTCATCAACTTGATCCATTGGGTGTTGTTTTTAAAAATGGCAGTTACTACACAAATTCCAGGAGAAGATCTAGAAATCTAGAAACTCATAATCCCAAACTGACCAATCACAAGAGAGTACTTTCTCATAAAGCGTCTGCGTAGCAGGGGTGCACGTCAGGTCTGGAATAGGTGTGCGTCAAGTCTCTGTGGAGCTACGTTGTGCCTACGGTGGTGACGCAGATTATAAATCAAGCCGCAACCTCTGCCTGTGAAATGTGAAGCCTATATGGAAGTGCAAAAAAATTGCAGTTCACCCCTCATCCACTAGGGGCTGGCTCCAAAGCAGAGCAAATGCCCATAGACTCCTATGTTAAAAAGACCAGCTTAACTGCAGAAATAAACATGTTTAAAACCTGGTACAAAAATCCATTTTCGGATTAATAGGTCTGTGAGGGGGGTGAATTTTTTTTCTAACTCACCCGTTTGGATGCTATTTAATCTTGAAATTCGGCATAATTTGGGGCGTGTCCTTTTCATTGACAGGTATCCAATATCCGCGGCAAGAAGGGAGAGTGTAGCACAAACACGGTTTTTAACCGGCTAACAGTGCGCCTTAGCTTTAGCCCACCTACCTTTGTTAGCCGGTTAGCTCACGTTAGATCCGAGTTGGCTCAGTTAGCTCTTAGCTACAGGCAGCTCAGAGTTTGATGGGTGTCAATCATCCATCACCACCTCCACAGTCCCCCTCTAAGCTCCACCTCTTTGCCCAAATTTGTATTTTCTGAGAATCACGACAAGCGGGACTCTACCAAGATGGCAACTAAGGGAACTGCCCAATCAGCTTCAATTCAGCTCTTCAGAAACCTACGTGTGACGTCACAGAGGCTCCGTTCATCTTTTATATACAGTCTATGACAAAAAAACAGGAAAGTACAAAAGATATATTGACATCTCAGGCCAATAACTTTATTAAATGTGGATTATAAATGACTGACATTAGTTGTTGCTAATCAGCTAAAAGAAGGTATCGGGCAAATTATAAGTGGGTTTTTGAAAGAGAGGTCCATTCATAACAATATTAGACTTATTCTCTATTTGTTAGACAATAACTTTTTGATTGAGGATAATGGATTCATTCTGTTCTTAGATTTATATTTATACAAAGCCTTTAATGCAATAGAACATCCCTTTGTTTTAAAATCTTTAGAGTGTTTTGGTTTTGGTTCACAGTTTATCAAAATTAGCAATATGTATGATAATATAAACAGCTCTGTTTCTCTTCCCTGGGGAACTTGTAGAATATTTGAGATCAATAATGAGATCAAATGTGATATTCGACAAGGCTGTCCTTGCTCCCCTTTTCTTTTTATTTGGCCTCTGAACGTCTAACAATCTTTATCCAGAAAAGTTTGGATGTAGAACCTTTAAAAGTGTTGGACAACCCTATTTCTATAATCCTATTGGCAGATGATACTACAGTCTTTTTAAAGAGTCCAGACCAAATAACTCCTGTGCTAAATAAAATATATTTTATTTTCTTTTTCTGACATTTACATTGTGTTGTTTAAGTGTTCCCTTTATTTTTTTTTGAGCAGTGTATTATTGTAGATATGGCCGCCACCAACCGGGGTCAAAACGTGGAAGTGAACTCTGAACTTGGCAATGCCCACTTGTGGATGAACTGACTTATTACCCATGGAAACGTAAAAGATGCATGGAAGTGTGAGGTGACGTATGACGAAAACTGTCCGTCTTCTGCGTCGAGCATAAATGGGCCTTTACTGTGTCAGAAAGGCCGATTCTTGTATTGTTTCAGTAAGTCATGGGGGTTGCAGATCTGCAACATCTGTCTTCACTGACAGTGTTTCACAGCCACCTTTCAAGTGGCAGCAAAAAACTGAGTTCTTCTCATTTCAAAAACTACTCATCCAGACAAAAAGAAAAAGTATTTGTCAGTAGTATCTCTCCATAGCTTTGACATTGCATAGACTTCTTTCCAGGCTTCTCCTATAAACAGGAGACTTTTTATGGTTTAATCCACAAACATATGAAGCAGCAGATATTGGTAAAACTCCAGTGACTTCACATGTCCAGATTTTGTAGAACAGAACAGATTTTAGTCAGGCCACAACCAGCCTCTGTAACCATGGCAACCAGTATTTGAACACATCCTTGAGTAGCAGTAGTAGTATAGGCTGAATCCATATTCCAAATGGAAAATAACAGAAGCTCCAGCCTTTAAGGGGGAAGTGTTATGTAGGAGTACAAATGAGTGTTGTAGTACAAGATCAACTGAGTAGTGCTTTATAAACATTGTCTTGCATAGCCATTAAGGAATCCTATCAAACATAAAATTTGTATGACAAATTGTGTCAAATAATGGGTAATGATTGTGGCTTGTTCTCCTCTATTTGAATTGGATTCAAATTGATTGTTCTCTTCTGGTTAAAAGACTAAAGTGATCAATATCCAGTTGTCCAGCACTCATGATTTCATGACTGTCATTCCTGAAAATGTCCCACTAATTTAAAAAAGAAACATGACAAACTAGAAAATAACAATAAATTACCCCGTTCAGCGAGGGACTCGAATGTATTATGTTGAATGAGCCGTTAACAACAAACCTTGTAATGGATTCGTGAGACTGTTTTCCTCTCAGCATGAAACTTGACACCTGGATTGGAGCTGCTGCCGACAGAGCTGCATCACCTGCCTGCCTCTGCTATTTGCCAAGTTCTCTCTCTTACTTACACACACACACAACGTGCATGCAAATTTGCACATGCAAAAACACACATGTGGACAAAAGACTTGTAGTTTCTATGACTTGTATAAGGAAAGAGGTCTGTCACCCGATTCCACCACCAGCCAGGTGGAATAAATACGCAAATAAGCTTTATTTCTCACGTTCCGATTCCTTTCACATGAAGGGTGTGGTTGTAAAGGTTTAGATGTTCTCATGGCCATAGCAAGTTTTTTTTATTTATTTATTTATTTTTTTTTTTTTTCAAAGTGTTTCTTTGGTATACATGATTTGTAGAGCTGCAGAACAAAGAAGAAGTAAAAGAGGGAACTTGCCGCTCCAAAGTAATTTCTTTTGGCTCATTGTAGAAGGAAGGTATGAAAACTTCCATCATCCAGTCAGTGTGGATTAATGTACAATGAAACGGCTCAGATCTACTTGAGCCTTCTTAACGTGGAGCATCACTATTTGACTCAAAGGCACCAGAGCAGAGCAACAGTTAGTTCCTCATGCTGTATTTTCCATTGACCCCCTGTACATTGCCACCCCATCAAGCCTTCTGGATAGCAATGACCTCATTCTGAACTGCACCAACTTGATCTTGTGTAACTAGAGCTGTGTGTTTTAGATCAATTCATATCTTTCCTATGAATTGTCAGGTAGAGTATTGGATGCCTTGTTTACACTGCATTTATGTGAGTATGATGACAGCTAAAGCAACAGATAAACACTGACTTACTGTCAGCTAAGGTTATCCAGAGGAAAGGTATTGCTCATTCCAGATGTGCATATAAATGGTGAACAGATTGATGATAATTTATCATGGAATAATAGTTAGGGCTTCCAACCCTGTGTGCATGTGGGTGGATGTATGTGCAGTTGAGAAAACCCTGAGCAAATTTATTCATATATTTGAAAGACCAATAGACATTAGGAGCAATGGATCAGGCCAGAAAGCTGTCACCTCTGGAGAGGGAGCTTATAATGAGCAATACTCTGAATTTAAAGTGTTCAGATGTGTGTTTTTCCTTTGCAGCTATTGCAGCAAAATCTACACAAGTACAAACACATATGGAATTAATTAAACTAAGCTGACTGTGACTTTTTACTGGAAGATGTAGAATGACCCCCTGCAACTCTTTTGGAAATCTTTTGACTTACTCACTAAAAGTTTTTCAGTAGTTACCTTAAGTCAAATGCCTTGCTCAAAAAAGAAGAAGTGGACTTGGTGGACTCCCATTTGATGTATAAGACGTATTATCTCAGGTGCACTATGTCGTAAAACGAAAACCGATGTTCTCATTTTTAGTGTCTCTTGTGCTAACCCAGCAAACTCTCACTGCAGACTTTAAAGTTGCAAATAAAGATAAATTAAAGCCATATTTATGTGTGAGGAGATCTTACCAAACTTGTTACAGTGATGTGATCAAACTCTGGTTAGTTCTCATTAAAGCATTAATCTCACTGTGCTGCTTGACAGTTGTTTTTGTTTTGAGCACTTAACATTGAAACTACTTAGATATTTAGAACGATTTAAGACATATTGATTATTTTGTACTCTTAAGAGAATGACCAACATTTTCCTCCACAATCCTTAAGAATCATTAAGAATTCTGACTTTGCCTGTGTCCTGCAGTTTTTGCCACACTCATTAGCACCACTTAGGATGATAATGCTGAAGCCTGATAAAGTTATCATGTTCTCAGGCTTTTTATTATTCAGTAGCTGTGCATATAAAATGGATGATCATAAAATGCACTGGCTCCCACAGCTTGTTTGTCCTCTCTCAGTACCTCCAGATTGAACTTTTTTTTTTCATTTTGGAAGCAGACATTAATTAAGACCTCTGCCTGTTTTTACCACATAGTACAGCATTTGAAAATGCATTTAAAAATTGTTCTCCTGCAGCAATGTTAATTGCAGAATGAAGGCAACTTTAAGGTTGTCTTGTGCAATACATGTGGTTTTACTCAGTAGCATGTTTTAAGTCAGGACTTCACTTAAAAAAAATTTCATATTTAAAATTAGAGATAGTTAAACTATACAAAGCAATGGCACTAGTTAGATTGTCTCAGTTTTGACCAGTGCACCAAAACAGGGCCACCAACATACTACTTAGTCCAGAACTCCACTGTGTTTGGCCTTTTTGACTTTGGGGCTTTGCTATTATTGGATTAAAGGTCATGTTACTGTAATAGGGCCCGGGCATTCCCAGAAGGCACTGCTATGCTTCATTGATCTATTGAACAATAGCTACATGTTCCAGTGCTTAGTGTCATTTTCCTTTTTATCTCTTGAGTCTTTTGTCTGACTTGTGGGCAGGGAGTTTTCTCTAAATGAAATTGAATATTGTGTATGTGTGCACTCACAAAATGTAACCTGCTTTCTTCTCACTGCTTGGTGTTCTCGGTGAACTTTATTTTCTCTGTTGATGTGAAGTCTGGGTCAGAAAGTGAGTGTGTCTTGCTGACTCTACAACATTTAACACTCGTACAATTTGGTGGCAAAGTCAGTTCAGTCCAGTAGACTTCCTATGATCAGTTTCTTTTTAGGGTGAACAAATTCAGTAATTTATGAAGTTCAACTTCAAAAAATTTCTCTGCCATTTGTGGCTTAAACAGTATTATAAGGCCTATGATACTAATACACTTTAAGAAACACAGAAACCTAAAGCTACAAGGCATGCCAACCAGGACAACCAAAGAACATCCAGAGTATTATGCAGGATTCACACGCAGACGTTTCAGGGAGGCCTCAACAGTTTGGTTTCTCATTTATGTAGAATGTGGTGATGTCTTGTGGTGTTAAATTAAATTCTGGGCCCATCACTCTGCTTTGCATGTATAGCTTGTGGTAGACAGTTAAGAATAGTTTAACTTTTTTAAGTGGCAGCAGGGACACAGTCCAGTCAAATAATTTTATCTCGTGTCTTATCTCATGACTATAGCTACAGTTACAAGTATCAGCATGCAGCCTCCTCAGCAATGTAGGCACAGAATCTGGCACATTCAGACTCAATTTCCTTATCCTCCCTTGGCATGCCATTGAAGCTAATTCAGAGGTGCACTGGAGATTCCCCAGATTTGGGGCTTTTATTGATACCCCACCTACTCATTTGTTGCCAACAAGGCAGCATTTTTTTTTTCCTTGTGGACCACTTGTATTTTTTTTTTCTTTTTAAATAAGCTTTTAGTTGTATGTTACCAGCTTGGAGATTGCTCACTATTCTAGCTGGTATCCATGTACATTGTCATGCCGTCAAGCAATAGGCCTGTCCACTGTGTTGACTTTCTGCTGCCATTGTTGTGGATCACATGAAAATGTTGCTCGCAGCAGAGTGGTGCAGCTGAGTATTCTGCTCAGAGTATTCTCTGAGTGAGTCTGCTTTAGATCAAAGGAGTGTAGGTGTAACTGTTGCAGTTGGGTTTAAAATCAGGAGGGGGTTTGGAAGCTTTGTGCTTATGTATTACAGTGTGGGAGTGCACAACTGCATTACTGATTATGAATTTATATGTTTCCTGTCTGTGTGCAGTGTGTGTAGATTATTTTTTTCATCAATTCCAGATTTATTAGCAGTGATTTAAAGCCAGTGACTCCTTTTTCCTCTTTTTGTTGTGTCTCTCATGTTAAATTTTAGACTGATTGCAAAAGCCTCCTTATGTGGTGGTGGATTTAATGCTCTCTGGTTTGCAGGAATTTGATTGGTAAATAAAGTGGATAAAGCTGTAGACTGACAGCACTCTAGTGCAGCAAGTGGATGAATTGTACAGTCAGAGAAAGCAAGCAGTTAAATAAAACATGCAGGCTAAAGTGTGAGCCTGCTTACAAGGATTCAACAGCATGGAAAGAGGTGAAAAGATTGATATAGCTGTAGCAATCACTAAAAATGCAACTGTCCTGTCCTTCGTCCTGTCAAGTGGAGCTCAAGTTACAAGGTGTGTGTAACTTGCTTTATTTGTTCCTTGCAGTGTACAATTGTAATTTCTTTTACTAAAACTTGTTCTCCTTTGCCTGTAATTTTATTAACTTATTAGTCTTAATTGACCTCAACAGCCTGTTTATCTGTTTTATACTAACTCTGTCTCCCACTTGATCCAGCTTGAAGCATCTGAAGGGCTGTTGGATTGAATCAATTGCATTCAATTCATGGTTTCCACATGACAGAACTTAATGAGTTTGGTGATCCCCCGAGTTTTCCTTGAGGGCCACCATGAGGTTCACATTAGCTACTTTTAGTAGAATGTCTTGAAAATTATTTGATTGATATCCATGAAATAGGGCTGGGCGATTAATCGATAAAATCGATAAATCGAAATGTCCATTTCTGGAGATTTATTTTTATGAAAATCGGGATTTTTTTCCATAGTTAGTTAGCAGCAGACTTAGCACTCTGTCCACACCAGAACGGTGTTTGTCTGACAGAAGTGACCCTTCACTCATGCCTGGGATTTAGCTGTTCGTATAACTGCAGTGAGAAATGCTGCTCTCAATGAGCTGCAGAAGTCAACTTTAGCCCACAAACCCTAGTTAAGAGACAACCATCATCAGGGGAATTATTCCTGCAGTGGATCCTGTATGATAAGGATCCAGATGGAAAGAGATCACGGATGCAGTTGTGTTGCATATTTCTATGTAAGATATGAAGTTGTTCATATGGTGGAAAAGCTATGACATTATATGCTTTATTTTTGCTGGCATTCATTTATATAAACAAATAAATGTTTTTTAATAAGTTTATTTATGTTTTGTAAAAGAAAAGAAAAGAAATCGATTAAAATCGGAAATCGGATTTGGTTATAAAAAAATCTGAGATTTTATTTTTAGGCCATATCGCCCAGCCCTACCATGAAATCAAATGCACAAAACAGTGAAAATAGTGTATTTGGCCCTCTGCTGTTGTTTTTGATCATATACATTCAGTAAAATACTTTTTGAGTTTAGTGCCACTTAAGAAGTGTTTGGATGCCTATCTGCTGAAAATAGTAAGGCAAGAGCAACATAAATGTTTCTTTTACAACCTCAACTCTTTAAAAAAAAAAAAAAGAATTACTAAGGGGGTTTCTGTGCTGCATTCTCACATGGGCTTCTTATTCCCACACTGAATTTGTTAGCAGTCTAATGAGTTGGTTTTAGTTGTTTAAGTGTTTGAGGGGGCTTTACAATCACATTTGATCTGAGAAAATCCTTTTTTTTATCGTAGGGAATAAGAAATGCATGATAGGATGCTCTGGTAGTAATCTGGCTTCGATAGAGATTCTGCCTTGTCTTATTGCAGAATGGAGAAATCTATTTTTTAATTTTTTTTTTTTAATCTTTATTCAAGTTTTATATTTAGTATCGAGCTACTGCTTTTATCTGAGCTGTGTGTGACTTGCATGTAAAATGAATTAAGCGTTGAAGATTCAGTCATGTTTGCTTATGAAATAAACCAGTCAGTATTGTAAATTTGTTGTTTGTGCAGTAAAATTAAATATAATTCACATTTTATACAGGGTACAAATAAGGAAGGATAAGTAAACCAGTGTGACAAAACTATTTTTCTTATTGCTGCTAAAGAAGATTTTGGAGACCATTTTATTTGGATTGTGATATAGTTATTTTTCTTTCTTTTTTATCTTTAAAAATATCCTTAAATTGACTCACTTGCAGTTTTACTTGGGTCTTCAAAAATATCTGTGCGGTCCAGTACCTATACTGTACTGAGAGTGGGATTAAAACTTAGCAGCTTAGGTTAAACTAGTTCCATATGCTCTGTGGCTATTTACAAAAGTTTGGGTTTGTCATTTGATACCTCGACAAAGCCTCAAGATAAATTTCCCAGACACGGTGGAGGCTTTTATACTATGCTGGTGCTTCCCCTGATAGGATTTTATCATCCTGTTCCTTCGTGCTTTTACTTATCTCTCTACATTTTCCTGCTGTGTCTGACCATTGTTCAACCTTGTAGAGGCTGATGCTTTAGTAATTAGTGTTAAATGGGAATATTAAATAATATCTGTGATTTATTTATTTTTTGCACAGCTTAAACAGATGCTGTGGATGTTTTGTGGAGACAGAATTAGTAGTATTTCTAGAATGTTTTCCTTGTAAATGATCCTGAACCACTTATATATTTTCATACACTGTTAGCTTTCTGAAACTATTTTAAGAATGTTTTCTTATTAGCTAATCTATGTTGAGAAGTGCAAGAGAAGCTGAATAAGTCACATCTGTTCAAGGGTGGTACTTATTTTAAAGTAGTGTCATACTTCCACAATTTGGTTGCAAGACAGTGTTTGACTTTAGTCCAGTTATTGTCAACTGGAAGTTAAGAGAAGCTTTTCCTGACACAGAAATCTATTTTTATATTACATTTAAAATGGAGACAAAACAACAAAGTAATGTCTATGACTTTAAGTTAATATGAATTTTTAATTTCTCAACTATTTTGAGTATGAATGTTACCTGTCGTTGATTTTGATGTGTGTCATATATAATAATGTTTTTTAGGTGCAAGGCAGCTTAAACAAACCCATGTGCATGTAAAACTTTAATATCAGTATCACACAGCCTTTCTGAGATTGTGACAAAGGCATAGCCATGGTAAAAAAGTTAAGATAGGGACATTGCTAAAAGTTTTCTGAGCTCAAATCTCAGGGCATGCTCAAATTTTTCATACTATCAAAGTTGCAATTTTACAGTGAGAAAATAAATTTTAAACAGTAACCTTGCTTAAAATCAACAAAAGAAAGTTTGATCTTTTTCAAGCTTTTCTCTCTTTTTTTTTTTTAGGCCAGCCTTGTGCATGCCACTGTGCCTTTGTATAATGCCTTATTGTATTATTGCTGTCAGCTTTGGGATACAGCAGTGGAGTGTCAACATGGCGTGCCAGAGAAACACCTTCACCCCTGCATGTGAACAAATCTCACATAGAAACCAGATTCTGAGCGTCTGAGTCAAGGCTGTGAGCCAGTAGAGCAGAGGAGAGGCTCTATGTGGACGTCAGCAGTGGCCCGATCTGACCTCTGACCTCCCCGTCACAGAGCTCCTCTGTGTTGCCATTGGTCCCAGACAGGATGTGCTCTGTTAGGGATGTTACAGCACTTTCTTTGCTCTTCCTCCATTTAGTTTGGGGGAAGAAAAAAAAAAAAAAAACAACAAAAAAAAAAACTACACGCCCTTTATCCATTTTAGTAAGGGATGCCTTTTTTCTGTTTAGAATTCTTACAAGTTTCAGTCTGTAACACACAACTTATGTGATATTTTGATTGCATGCGCTAAAGTGATGCATAGACATTATATAATGCTGAACAGGTAGGAAAGGAAAACCTCAGCATTTAATCTTTTTGTGTACTAAGAAAATGAAGAACATTCTGTTTGTTATCATTGTTGGACCTGTGTTGATTTTTTTCTGAGATAAGGTTAAAATGTCTTTTCTGCCCTAACGGTCAATGACTTCATTGTATGTTTTATCTTTCCTTTTTTGTTTTTTTTACACTACTTTCTTTTTACTACCTAGAATATAAAGAACCCAGTTGGGACCAGATGGGCCATTGTAAAAAGTAATAAATTTGTTGTCAGCTTTATTGTTTTATATAATATAATTATGGCCTCTCTGTGCACAAACTGTTTCTTCACTTTCAGAAAATGAATTGTTTTAGACGGTGCATGGAGAGAACATTTTTCTCAAGTTTGCATGTGTCATAACGACATATAGACCTTAAAGAGAGCTCAGATGCATGAATATGAAAAGCACTGTCGGGCTGTGCTTTGTGTAGTGTGAAAATAAGGAAGATCTTTCATTGAGCAAAGTAGAAATGCAACAGTGGCTTCATGTAACTTTTTAAGTGCATTAAAAAAATTCAAATTACAATCCTATTCGCAAAAAATTAATAAAACTGAAGTGTGTGCTGTCTTTTAGTCCCTCAATATCTTGCTCATTTATCACAGTCAGTGAGTTTTGACCCTGTCCTTAAGTTTTAGACCTCCTGGACCTGCACTGTATAGTAAAGCCTACTTCTCCTGTTTTGTGCTTGTTTTCCACAGGTGTAGCTGGAGCCCCTGCCCACACCGCTTAGCAAGATGGTGGTGTTATCTCTAAAAATCTGCGTGCGCCAGTGCAACGTTGTGAAGACGATGCAGTTTGAACCCTCCACAGCTGTCTATGATGCCTGCAGGATCATCAGAGAGAGGGTCCCAGAGGCCCAAACTGGACAGGGTGAGATATGGAGTAAAGCTTATATTAGCTTATGGCAGAGATATGTAACACCACCTGATATGTGAACAGGTGAAGAAAATATAAATTCTATAGACAGACGTGCTGCAGAGCACTTTTGTTTTGGCTTTGATGTCCAAATGATGAAACTTGTCATGTAATCAAAGGTATTAGAGGGAAGCTACCAAAACAACATGATGTAATGTGGATTTATGAAATCTCTGATGCATCTTGGACTACAAGTCCAGTCTGTGTTGACTGGCTTATAGTAGCAGTGACTTTGAAAAGGACAGTGGATGGTGCATTAGCTGTGGAGATGGACACACAACTGTTACTGAGCAGCCCACCATAGCATTGGAAAAAACTGGAAATTGTAATGTATGGAGTTGCTTATGTTGAGTCTCATTTGTTTGGTCATTACGTCAGTTTTATACTTGTTTTATACTTATTTTCACACATAAATAGGCTCATCACACTGAAAAAGCAAATCAAATGTGATATATACAACTTGCTAGAGTGTTTGTTGTGGCAGTGCAGGTTTCTTTATGGCTCTCTGGGCTGACTTAATATTTTCTGGAATTGCTTGGATTAGATTACATAAAATTTATATTTTTTAATAGGAGCACTGTGCTTATAATAAGTCAATCATACAAATTCTTTCCATGATGTCCATGAACACGTTATGCTTTAATCAATTATAACTTTCCATTTTTTATAAATGGCAGGTCAGATTGATCTGTTTCACATGACTGCACCAAAGTTATTCTCCTTTTGCTTTGGCATGTTTGCAAATGTACATCAAGAAAAGAGTCTGCTCCTGCAGGGTTATAATAAAAATGCCCCCTTTTTTCTAGAGCTTTGTCTAAGGTGCTGCATTGATTATTATCTACTAATATGATGAGCCGCAATGGGATAAAATAAGTAACTGCTGTGTCTGTTCAGTTTTCCTGTCTGCTGTAATCAGGTTCAGTACAGAGTTGATGTTTTGCAGTCTGTTGCTGGTATAAGGAATCATTTCCATCTTGTTACAAGTCTAAAATGCTGATGTTTCTTTCCTATGCACTAGCTTCAGACTATGGTCTGTTTTTGTCTGATGAAGACCCCAGAAAAGGCATCTGGTTGGAGTCTGGAAGGACACTGGATTACTACATGCTACGTAATGGGGTAAATACAACAGATCCAGTAAAGCTGTAAATAACTGTTGCTATGGAGCGAATATTTGCCTGACTGGTGGGTGGGAAAGGTTTATGGGAGCGCTTGAAAAATATGAACCTACAGACAAGCGTACAAAGTTACCTTTGGAGGTATGGTTGACTGAAATCCTGGAGATGAATGTGTGAATAACATTGACCTGAATAAAGTTGTCACTAGAAGAAATTAAGCGATTAGTACACACATAATCCACCACAACCTTCATATCTAACATTATGTGTGTGGAAGCTGTTTAGTAATTTTTGAATAAAATTCAGATGTTTTATTTGCAAAGTACTGACTGACGAGATCTAAAATGTTTAATGATCAAACAATAGCATTTTATTAGCAATTTATTTCAATTTAAAAAGCTTCATGAACCCACTTCGGGGTAATTAAAACCAGTTTTTTGACCACAAAGACAATGGGAATAAAATTGCATGTCAAGACAGTCGTAACATCTAAAGCAGCTTTCAAAAGCAAGATTTTAAAGCAGCTCTTCAGCCAGCTGTAAAAGGCTTGCCAGCTTGTTTAAAAGTCTCTGATCTCTGCTGCCAAAGACCTGACTGAGTCTGGATCTCTGTGCAGCAGAGCAGCACTGCTTCTCAGTGCATTGTGGTTGAAGTTATGCTGCTCTAAATGCTTCCCCTCTCTTCAAATTCACCAAAGGCAACCCAGGTAGAAGGCATGACTGTGACCAATTATTCTGAACCAAATCTCACTTCATTGTTGTGATTGGAAGGGGAGCAGCAGGCTGTGATAGGCAGCCGTAAAATAAGGTTTTCTGCCCTGTGTTCTCCTTTTTCTCTAAGCAAACTGGATGAATTTGATCCTTTTTTTCAGCAGCTACTTCCAGTCCTGCCTTTGTCCTTTTCCACTTACATATAATTCCTGCATTCCTTTTTGAATGATTTTGCCATGTTGTATGTTCTCCAACTCTGAACAGGATATTCTGGAGTACAAGAAGAAGCAAAGACCACAGAAAATCAAAATGTTGGATGGGGCCATTAAAACAATCATGGTGGATGACTCCAAAACTGTGGGCGAGCTTCTTGTGACCATATGTAGTAGAATAGGTACATCAAATCTCTGCCTGTACTTGGTCCTTGTCTTTAGCTGAATACACATTAAAATTGAATAAGGTGTTAAACATAAATTAATCTTATAATTGGGAATCAGAAGATCTTTTTTTCCCCTGTGCATGACAGTTACAATCTAACAAAATTTAAGAGGCTATGAAACAAAAATGTGCAAAAAAAGTCTGAAAAATTTACTCAAATCATTATAGTTTTTATAGTTCTTTTTCTCTTTTGATCCCAGGCATCACAAATTATGAGGAGTACTCTCTGATCCAGGAGACGGTGGAGGAAAAGAAGGAGGATGGGATGGGAACTCTGAAGAAAGACAGGACACTGCTGCGTGATGAGAGGAAAATGGAAAAACTGAAGGCCAAACTTCACACAGATGATGATTGTAAGTGCAGGAAAGAAAAACATTATTGAGGGGTATTGTTTTTGTGTGTATGATCTTACAACAACAAATATTTATACAAAATGAATATATATAATCCCAGTACCGAGTGGCAGTTTAATGGCCTATTTTCACAGCTGTCTGTGACATCTGCCATGTTTCACTGGAATTTGAGAGTAATATATCTAGAGTGCTTGACCTTAGGTCATAGTCCTTTTTTCCTTCCTATTTTCCATCTATTTCCCTTCAGCTGGATTCTGTGTCTCTGTCTAAAGCGACTCCTTCATTCTCTCATTTTCTGCTTCTTGTTGGATTAATAGTCTGATCGATACTAAGTAAACATAACAAACAAAACAAAACAAAGTGTCTAAAAAAGAGCAGGTAGATGTGAAACTTTTTTTCCTACTCCTTTTTAACAATTATATCACAATCAACTATAAGTTTAATAAATTTAAAAAAAACAAAAAAACAAATCCTGAAAGCGGAGCCCACACCTAAAACCCCACTACATAGTGAGCAGCGAAGAAAGAGAATACACCTACAAATGTAGAAACAAACTTATTAGTCTTCCTCTAAATGTGATTTTCTCTATGTTTTTGTATTTTAAGTGAATTGGCTGGACCACAGCAGGACGTTCAGAGAGCAGGGGGTGGACGAGAACGAGACCCTCCTGCTTAGACGCAAGTTCTTCTACTCAGACCAGAATGTAGACTCCCGAGACCCAGTCCAGCTCAATCTACTTTACGTTCAGGTCTGGCTCGCACCTTAACACAGCTTTATCTCCCGTTAATTGTGTTTTTCAGCAGTCAGGAAAATGTTCATTTGGTCTTAATCTAAGGCCCGTTTTTACACACAGTCTGAAATCAAGCTAATAAAACTCTCTAAAAGCTATCTGCAGTCAGATAAGATTAGAAGTGTGTGATGAAGAAGTGCTTCTTTAAATCAAGAGTACCAGGAAAGCAGAAAGTCTGCTTCTTACGATGGCTTGTTTGGCGCAGAAGAAATACAGAGTTGTTGCTTTTCTCTAAGTGTGGGTGTCTGAAAAGCTCCTCTCAGCAGTACAATGTGTGTCTCTGGGCAGAATGGGAAAAGAACGCAAAGGTGACGGCAAAACCACTGTAGAAATGTCAGCTTGCACAATTCTTATTCATCACTGTTAAACTAATGAAGATCATTTGTATGATTATTTCACATATGCTGGCAAATTCAAATGGTTCCCCAACTTTTTTTTTTTTCTTTAATAAATTATTAAATGTGTGTTCCTGAAAACCAAAAATGAATATCATAATATGAATACGTATGATGCTATGAGACACAATGTAAAACTTATTCAGCTTTCTTTCTTTTATTAGTGAAAATCTTTTGCTTTTCTTACAGGCTCGAGATGATATCCTAAATGGTTCCCACCCGGTGTCATTTGACAAGGCCTGTGAGTTTGGTGGCATTCAGGCTCAGATCCAGTTTGGACCTCACATAGAGCACAAACACAAGCCTGGATTCTTAGAGTAAGTATTTATCTCATCAGTTTGTTTATCCAGGGTTAAACATGAAGATTGATTAAGCATATTGATTAACTCTTTTCTGCAGATTTTTTGTCAGATACAAGGTGTGGGAAACATTAGACTTGGATTAAGATGTCTAATAAATTAAAAAAAAATCCATATTATGAAAAAGAGTGTTGTTTTTTTTATTGTTTTTATGTTTATGGCTGTAGCAGAAAAATGGTGAGCTTATTATGATTGCTTGAATTTAATCCTCATAAGTTTAATTTCTTTCCAAGTTTAAAGGAGTTTCTACCCAAAGAATACATAAAACAGAGAGGAGCTGAGAAGAAAATCTTCCAGGTTTGTTCATATTGTCCGCCTCATAAATATTTATTTTTATATTGTCATGATTGACTATTACCGCTTCATTTAAAAAAAAAAAAAAAAAAATCTAATCCACAGGAACACAAAAATTGTGGAGAAATGACAGAAATTGAAGCTAAAGTAAAATATGTCAAACTGGCACGGTCTCTGCGGACATATGGCGTCTCCTTCTTCCTGGTCAAGGTAAGCTGAGAGTCAAACGTTTATCTTTCGGCTTTGACCAAAACTTTAATAAAGTCCCATTTTATTCAAAGAGATTTTCCATCCCCCATAAGTACAAAATATTGCCTCGAGTTCTTTTCCTGCCTTTGAAATTGGTGGTTTTTAATGGGAAGCTTATATTAGAATTAGCTGAACTGTAGTCAGAGCCTTTTATCTCTGCAGTGTGAAAACTGTCTTCTGGGCTTGGTGTTAACTGGATAAAGAGATTTATGGCAGTAGCAGCGTGTGTTTGTGTAATTTGAACTTTCAAAACTTTTGAGGTGTCCCCCTTCTAAGGGGAACTCTCAAAAGCAAAATCTTGACAAAGTCAAAGGAACAAACCCTTTAGGTTTACATTCACAGTCATACATCTGCATCTTTGTGTGTGTCACATATTCAGAAACACACACATATATGCAAGCAAATCCAAGCAGCACCTCTTTGGTGTTACTGGAACTCAAATATTGTCTGTGCAGCTGAGTGTGATGCTGAGACGATTTCAGAGGGAGTAAGGGAAAAAGTGGAGTGAATGAGACATACTGGGAGACGTCATACAGGTAACTTTGTCAAACTTACTCAGCAGAGCGAGCCCAGCTGCTGGTAGATGCCAGCTGCTTGGAGCAATTTGCTGATTTCCAGATCCTGTGAAACTGCTGTGATGAGAGTGACAGTTTGTGTGTGTTTTATGAAAAGGACATCCTGCAGTTAAGTCATGGGAAATATCCCTGTCTGCACAAAGTGCTTTCCTGACACTTTTTTTTGACTTAATTGCCATTTGAGAGAGGAAAGAAAAGAGGAGTCATTTGTACTTTAGTTTCAGAGTCATCATCAGTCACTCCCTGGCTTTTCATCAGTAGCTTTCATCACCAGAGGACGAGGGCAAAGATTAAATATTAAAACACAAACAAATACTCTCTTTCACATTTTAGCTCACCTAATCTTGTTTCTAGTTGCAGTGGCTCACATATTCCAGTGTCCACTCTGCCTTTTTTTTCCTTCTAAAAATAACCCTCATGAATCTCAATAATACCACCAGGCAGTCCAGGATCTGCGTCCCCCTTGATTAGTTCATATCAGCTCATCTTTGTTGTGTCTATGGCCCTTGATGGTAATCCAGCAGAGCAGAAACTTCTTAGACATTACCTTGGAGAAAATGCAGCTTCCAGCCTCTAACCTATAACCTTTGGAGGCCTTAGCGAGTTTATGGGCCCTCAAGGACTGTGGCTCACCTCACCTTTTTGCCCTCACGTCACAGCCCATCACGTTCTGTCCATCTCCTCCCCAAAGGAGCAATTGCTCTTTTCTGTGCAAGGGAAAATGAGTCTCGCAATTTAGTGAGTGTCAAGAAAATGACATTAGAGGCTTTGTGAATGCAGGATGAGATAGGAGTTGTTAGCAGGCTGATAAAGACATGATTAAGACATAACATTTTAATTTCTAAGTGGGAATTTTTTTTTTCCAGATAGACAGATGACTAGCTATGCTGGCACATCAGGGCAACAGAAGAATTAGGCTTTCATGCTGTGAGGGCCATGAATTAAATTTTTTTTTTTTTTTGTTACTCGAGTTGTTAATCTCTCCTGTTCTCTAAATACCTCTGATTCCAGTAATACCCACAGTGGGCAGAGGGATATGAAAGTGAGTCAGATGAGTGTTGGATTTGCTTCATAGTAAAGGGAATAAAACTGACATTTAAAATTTATCCTGACGTTTATAATGGAGTTACAATGCTGTTGATCAGCTGTTAATTTATTTAATCTATCTCCAATAAAATAGTGTGTAATCCCAAAGGTAGCAAGTTTGCACAAGGCAGCTTCCCAGCTGGACAGTAAAAAGTGCTTAAAGAGCCCAGGGTATTGACCCACATTCCACAAAATGTCAGGGTGGAAGGTTTTTGGCTAGTAAGGAGGTTTTAATCATGATTTGGTGGGACAAAATGGTATAAAGAAAGGCAGCAGATCCTCAATTTGTCAACAATTGTGGGAGAAAATCATGGAACTGTTTGAAAACAATGTGCCTCAAAGAAATATTGGAAGGGGTTTGTTTGTTTCTCCCTCTACAGTGCAAAACATCATCAATGCATTTAAGCACTCTGGAGAAATTTCAGCACTGCATTGAGAACTGTCATTTATCAGCAGCTGATATAAGCAGATGGGCAAAGGATTACTGTGGATGACCTTCATCAAGCACTTCAGTATGGAGTTACATTAACAAATAACACTTCAGGCTTTATTGTGCATAAAGGAAGATTTACATTAACCTTGTCTAGAGTGATGTTGGCTTCTCTGGGCTCAGAGGCATCTTAAGATGGACATTTTCCCACTGAAATGCAAAAATGAATGAAAATTAAATTAATGAGAAAGTGTGAAATAGCTTGGCTTAGTGCTATCTGGCTGTCTGGAATGAAATTAAAGTCAATGTTCTTTTTTCTTTTTTTTTTTTCTTTAGGTCAACTCTCATAATGCTCCGTATTCTGATTCGGGGGTGTTTTAAGACACAGACATTTTTAGTGTTATTGGTAATCACTATCTAACAATTTCTGCAAAAATGATCTGGTTCTTGGAGATCCTTTACAATGAGTTTTACTCCTTTTTCCCTCTCTGCTGTAATGTATTGATGCCCATTTGTCAGTCAGGTTATGTAGTTAAAATATTATTCATTTTCACAGGAAAAAATGAAGAGCAAGAACAAGCTGGTGCCACGGCTCTTGGGCATCACCAAAGAGTCTGTGATGAGAGTGGATGAGAAGACCAAAGATGTAGTTCAGGAGTGGCCACTCACAACTGTAAAGAGGTGGGCAGCATCCCCCAAGAGCTTCACCCTGGTAAGACACATACTTTACTCTGCATTCATTGAACTCACTGAAGAAGAAAAGCTGCAATGTTTGAGCAGAATGCAGCCTTACAGCACATTTATCACAGAAATGGCACCTTCAAATGTTTCCCCTCTTGCTGTAGCACTGCTGGGTTTGTTGTGAGAATTATTTTATCTTTTGTTCATTATCTTCATTCTGAACACCAGCTCCTAATACGAAGTAAGAATGATGGGCTCAAACTTCAGTAGAGACACGGCAGAGCTCAGCCTGCTTCTATTTTCTTTTCCTTGCACATTTTAGCAATTGAACAATGTGTTTTCTGTCAATATCTGTCCTCTGTGTCAGCAGCCAGAATCGAGCAACAAGATGGGCTTAATCTTACAAAAGATCCGCCACTGTTGAATTAATGCAACATATTTTCTGGAGGCTAATTTGTTAGAGTGCCTTTCTGTTTAGTCTGTGTTTTATTACACTGATTTATTTTTTGGGGGGGATCAATTTCCCGTTTACATGTAGAAGCAAGCATAACTTTCCTTGGAAAACATGTTGATCATTTGAAAGGTGGTATGAAGAATTGTTGTAACATTTTGTGTGTGCTGTTTCTCAAAATGCAGAGTGTTTTAGTTTTTATCAAGAATATATTGAGAATATGTTTATCACTGAAAAGTGTAGCAATGCTTTGCTGAGAGAAAACACTTCTGTTTCCTGTATTAAGTCTACCCAAGATGGCTATGGGGTTAATCTGACTCTCTGCGTGCTGCAGCAGCTTGATGTCAACCAACACAATGTGTGGCGTTCGTCTGAGACTAGCTGTCTCCATGGATTCACATTAATCCTCACACTAAATCCTCAGCCTGTATCCAGTGCAGTCACTGCACTGGATACTCTTCTTCCATATAGCACAAAATGCATGTTTCTGATGGGACTATGTGTGTGTGTAGGACTTTGGGGAGTACCAGGAGAGCTACTACTCTGTACAGACCACTGAGGGGGAACAGATCTCTCAGCTCATTGCAGGTTACATCGACATCATCCTCAAAAAGGTAAGATGAGACATATCTCTAGAGTCACTGATGAATCATAAAGATTAAATATGCTGTTGCAGCTTATATGTTTTCAGATCTGTTGCTGCGTAATAGACCTGATCTGCTTTATTGTGCAGAGCGAATAACTGACCCTTATATAATTAAGATATGAAGACTTGATTAGTAACATGCATCAATGTGAGCTATTAATCTTAAAAAGAGGTTTCTGCATGCTTAAATGTATGGTGGGTACATTGGAGGCAAACCTTTACAAAAGAAATAAAAAAAAACATATTTAATGCCACATTCAGCCTTTATGACCTCCTTTTGGTATATCCTGAACCTGAAAAACAGAATCTACTGTATGTCTGAAATCAGCTTCCTGCTCTGTCTCTTTGCCCTGTTGTTCCCTCCTGCAGAAGCAAAGCAAGGACCGTTTTGGATTAGAAGGTGACGAGGAGTCAACCATGCTCGAAGAATCTGTATCACCAAAAAAGTATGTAAATGAGCCAAACTAACAAAAGTGCTATACATATTTTAGGTATGTTAGCAGCATGGTGTAATCTGTTAAGTGATGGAGTTGCAAAATTGATGATATTCTGCATTTTCTTTATAGTAATTATTGTTAATTCTCTTTTAATCCTGACTTTGTATTTATGCATTTCTGTATGAAAAGCAACATGCATAGTAACAACATACAAGGCTTTCTTGTGTTATTCTAACAAAGATTAGGTCCTTATTTACTTCCTTCTGCTTCTCCTGGTCACAATGCACACATTGATCATTCAGGACCTGATGCTGCCTCAGAAACAGTCCCTTTGACAGTCAAAGTCTCTATCAGAACATTTCCTGATTGAATGTATTTTACCTCATTTACTCATGGTAGACTCTCAGTCATTTTCCTGCCAAACCTCCTTTGATGTAGCTTTTCTGCTGTCAACTTTTTACATTTGTTATTGTATTTTTCTTTTTCTTTCTTTTTTTATCTGTTCATTTGCCAAAGGCAAAGTCTTTAATACCACAAAGGCAAAGCAAGTCAATCTCATAAATGCCTTCTCTGCAGCAAAACAAAACAAACCTTTTGTCTCCTGGAGGAGGGAAGACCTTTGTTCTTTGTCAGTTTGTTCTGTGTTTATGGTTCAGTGTCACAAATGCAGACAATCCTCACTGCCTGATGGTTAATTTGTCCATTCACTACTCGCACTCAGCCAAACATTAGGAATGAGCTCTCTTTGTTTCTCTTGTTAACTTCCTTTTTCTAGAAGTAATTTATGGCTTTATTTTTCACAGAAAATGCAAAAAATGAGTTTTTCAGACATGTTGATTATCACTGTTAGGTCCACCATCCTCCAGCAGCAGTTTAACCGAGTGGGTCGGGTGGAGCACGGCTCTGTTGCACTGCCAGGGGTGATTCGCTCCGGCTCCATCGGCACTGAGTCGCTTAGCATGGGTACCATGCCTTCCCCTCAACAGCAGATCACAATGGGTCAGATGCACCGTGGACACATGCCACCACTGGTAGGGTTTGTTTGATAAATTATGTGTAAGCTACTTATACAAATGTTTTGTTTTTTGTTACAATACCTGTCACTCCAGGGAGGAGGCCTGTTAATTAGAAAAACCCTCCAAGCTTCATTTTTTATATTTTTTCATTGTGTGTAGAGTTCAGCTCAGCAGGCTCTGATGGGAACCATCAACACAAGTATGCAAGCTGTACAGAAGGCCCAGATAGATCTGGGAGAGGTTGACAACCTCCCACCACTGGGACAGGACATGGTACTGCGCACAGCACCTCATTTACACCAACCAAATATTCACCTGCTAATCTTATAAACAACACTTTTACTTTATGCAGACATCCAATGAAAATGGCTTCACGATATTTAGCTATTTACTATTTGTGGTCTATTTTAGGCATCCAAGGTGTGGATCCAGAACAAGATGGATGAGTCAAAACATGAGATTCACTCCCAGGTGGACGCCATCACTGCAGGAACCGCTTCTGTTGTGAACCTCACTGCTGGTCAGTGGCTCTGGCATGACTCAGCCTTCTTCATTCTCCTCAGGGACATGACTTAGTGTGTGTGCTAACAGGACATAGATACTGTATGATGCAACTTTCAGGAAATAAATGATATCAAATCTTGTACCAGGGCAAAGTTCAAGAACAAGCAGGCCATTGATGGCATTGATTGACGTGTTTTAGAAACCCTTAATTAAGGCAGTGAAAGTGCACAAACGTAAGCCCACATTTTTACAAGTACATTTTAGGGGTTGCCACATTCTGCAGTTAAAATCATTTGGTCACTTCCTAAGATGAAAGTAGAACTTTTCCATTAGCCTGGTGTTTATTACCATCACTGTAGAACCCATATAAAGTCTAATAGTTGCCTTTTTTCCTGCTGTGGTTTGGAGAATGTCGGCCGCTTTCCTTAAATAGATTTTTATATTTATGTAGTTACATTAAAATATTTTGGACTATTGGTTGAATGAGTCAATGAATCTTAAGAGTTTTTTGTTAAGGTCTGTAGTCACTTTCTATCACTTACATCTCTATCATTTACCTAATGGTCTGTTTTACTCGGCCCTTCATCCCTTTTCGTCTCAGGTGATCCAACTGACACAGATTACACAGCCGTAGGCTGCGCCATCACCACCATCTCCTCCAATCTGACTGAAATGTCAAAGGGTGTGAAGTTGTTGGCCGCACTGATGGAGGACGATGTGGGAGGAGGTAACGACCTGATGAAGGCTGCCAGGACACTTGCAGGAGCTGTGTCTGACCTGCTGAAGGCTGTGGAGCCAGCTTCTGGAGAGGTGAGCGGATCCATCTCTCTGAATCAGATTCAACTCTGTGCCTGTTTTTTTTGCACTTAACGTTGTATCTGCTACAATGAAAATTTAAATACCTGCGAAATGTGACTTTTAGCTGCCATGCTAAAATTCTGCAGTGCAATTAAAGTTGCAACATGTCATGTACAAGAGACGAAGGAATTCAATGTTGCTCATAAAGGTTTGTGGGATAGGTGGGTGGGGGAAATTCTAAAGAGGAAAATCTGAAAATGAAAAAAGAAAAGTGAAAACGAGAATGTTTAAAATGCAAGTAACAAGCAAACTTTTGCCATTTAAAATTTTAGGTCAAACGTCCAATCTTAAGTAAATATGTCACAGAGCAGAAATATCCTGAGACAAGTTTTGTTCTCTTAATAATCCAACTTGTCTGTCCTTGTCCTAAACATAGCCTAATTACATTAACATACTCCTTCACAGCTAACTGAATTGTCCTGGATGAACTGAATAAAGATCCAAGTCTCCAAGCTCGCTGGCAAACTTCTGCTCTCTTAAAGGCAGCAAAGCTGCTTATAGAGCAATCTCCCATGTGCAAATGTCGCCAGCATGGATGCTGTCACCATGGCCCGTTAAGGGCATGTTGTTTTTTTTTTTATGTGAATCATTCAGAAGAGGATGTCCTGTAACCACACTTGACTTGAAATCTGTCATCTGCATTTCAGAGCTTGGTGCTTAAATGCAGCGTCAGATCCTGATTGTTTTCTCTGTGTTTGTGCTTCTGCAGCCTAGACAAACTGTGCTGACAGCAGCAGGCAGCATCGGTCAGGCCAGTGGAGACCTCCTGCGCCAGATTGGAGAAAATGAGACAGACGAGAGGTTCCAGGTAACACCTCAGCCTCTCCATTAATTATTAATACTGCATTTAGGAAACACTTGGTGTCACACGTTATAACCAAGATGCTTTTATGGAAATATTTTCATATTTGAATTATTTGTGTTTAAATTGAAGCCTTTTCCATTGTATTTAGTAACATCGCTCAGATTAGACTTTCTCCCTGCCTGCCCTGCTATGCCCTCCACACTGGAGAGTGTTTTAGTGATTTAAAGCAATTCTTTCATTATGAGTTGAGCAGATGTGCAGTGGCTAAATGTGTTGTTTGTAATTAGATTAGACTGTTGGCACAGCAGCTTTGATTAGATTTATGAAGTTAAGTCTTTGTTAGTGTCACACAGTTAAACAGCACTTCTGTTCCTGTAATAAAAAAAAAAAGAAAAAAAAACTAAGTGGGATTACACTAAATTGTCCTCTCTCTGTGAAATGTTTGTGGATCTTTTCTTGTTTGTTGCACGTACACACAGCTACAGGCATTATCTGTACTAAATAATATAACTTTTTCTGCACTATTTGAGTGCTACAGTTATTCTTCAACGTCTTTTAATTACAGCATGGTGAAAATTATGAGTGCAGGTACATAATAATGTTTTTATGTCCTGCTGCTGTAGGATGTCCTGATGAATCTGGCCAAAGCAGTGGCCAACGCAGCAGCCATGTTAGTGCTGAAAGCCAAGAACGTAGCCCAAGTTGCAGAGGACACGGTCCTACAGAACCGGGTCATTGCAGCTGCCACACAGTGCGCCCTGTCCACCTCTCAGCTTGTGGCATGTGCAAAGGTAGGAGAAAATGTTTTATATAGCACTGACATTATATCAATAAACTCAGAAATTCTGTTACCCATTAACAAGGAAATGTGACTCATTATACAAAGTGTCCCACAGGTCAGTATTTAAATGCACATTACTGGATAAATATTGATTTTTTTTTTATGCTTTGGATTTGAATGTTGCAATTAAAGTGTGATAAGGTTATCGTCTTGGACAATATTGCATGGTAATACTTTGCTGTATTAACCAGTTATGAATGGCCATGAGTGGATTTTAAGAAAATATTAGCCTTTTAATGGTATTAAAACAACCTGCAAGTTACCTGGAGCAGATGAATGCATATTTAGAGTGAATGTGTAAAGATGCACCAGTACACTATCAAATACCCTGAGCCCTCATCATTTAGTTATTCCCTAACTGTACAACCCACATGCCTCTAATTAGCTAAAATGGCCTCTTGGCACCCAGGCTGAATCGTTGCATTTACTAACCAGATCCTCATCTCTCCTTTGCAGTGTGATGAAAACCACCTGCTTATTGCCAAGCAAATCTTGTTCTCCTCCTCTTTTAATTTTTTAGTTTATCTGATACATCTGAATTGTAATTAGTTGATAAAGAAATTTACATCAATGTTTTAATTCCAGTGTAAAATTAATTAAATGTATAAGTCACATCATACACATACGGTTGGAATTTCTTTTTCCCCCTCCTGTATGTTTTTTCTTGCTGAATTGTACTTTTTACCTTGCTCTTGTTGTAGGTGGTGAGTCCTACTATAAGCTCCCCGGTTTGCCAGGAACAGTTAATTGAAGCAGGAAAACTGGTGGACCGCTCAGTGGAGAGCTGCGTCCAGGCCTGCCTCTCTGCAACAGAAGATGGCGAGCTCCTCAAACAGGTCAGCTTGGTTCATATGCAGATCTACATCACACTGAGCTCTACTACTCCTTCTCACTTGTATTTGTCCTGAAACCTGAACAATGTTAGTTACCTACATAAAATATACAGAATACAAAATGGCAGCAGTTTCGTTTATTCTTTTGCCATACAGACTGAGTTAACATCCAGATTAATGAAAATCCTGAAGACTGTGTGCCCCATTCTAGCCTGATGGAACATTAAGAGATAACTAGTGTAAGATGTTTATTGATGATGTGGATCTCATTTATTGAAGGTGAGCACAGCAGCCAGTGTGGTGAGTCAGGCTCTGGGTGATCTCCTGCAACATGTTCGTCAGTACACCTCAAGAGGAGAGCCAATCGGACGCTACGACCAGGCCACCGACACCATCATGACAGTCACTGAGAGCATCTTTAGCTCAATGGGAGATGCAGGTGAATCTGAAAGAGAATTTCCCAGTGCAATAAATGCTATATGGTAAAGTAATCAGTGCTTTAATACTTTGAATTTGATTAACGTGTTTATGAGTACACAATCTTTAAATATAAATTAATCTATTTCTTTTGATGAGAGGTCAAATTTATGGTTGATGCAATAATTAGCTTCTGAGCACAACCCAAAGCCAGCTAATTTCAGTGAGGGTTTACTTCATATTCATGCTGGTATGAATGGCATCACTGGTCAGCTGAATTATTAAAAAAACTATTGAATGTATTTCTGCAAGATTCACTATAAACATCCCGAGTCAGGTTGAAACATTTGGGTTACTAACAGATCTCAGCAGCTGTTTGTTGGGTTGTCATGCCGTTCTTCTTTTTAAGGCACACAGTTTTCTTTCAATACCTTTACCAGCAAACGTCTGTTTTTCTGTTTTATGCCTGAATGTATAAAAACGGATATTCTCAGCCTCAGCTGTAAGATTAAAGTTTGCCACTCACACGTGTGTGATATTGGATCATTTTCCTTCATTGATTAATTAATTACTTAGTGTACTTTTGATTTTTTGGCTTATATTTAGACAGTGAACTGTGAGTTTCTGAGTTGACACCTTCTTGTGGGTGTATGTCCATCTCATCCCATCTTCTCCTCAGAGAGACTGACATGATGGTGGGTTTGAAGGGACTGCTGTCAGCCGCAGGGAAGCCACAGAGGAAAGCTGTCAGTGATGTTAACAAGTCTGACAGTAGAGAAAGACCAGTGGAAAAAAAGATAATGTCAGGGCCTGAAGGTCAGCTCTGGCCTGATAGACGAGTGGACTGACTGTTTGCTCTGCTGAGGTCTAAATAAATGTGATCTGTGAAAGAAATACTGTCTTTGAACTAAATATTGGATATGTCAGGTTATGTCACAGCTGGTACAAAAAAAAAAAGTAGAGAGAATAAAATGAGTAAATCCTTCAGTGGTGGACTGTTGGCAGATCAGTCAGTTGGCTCAGATAAGCATTAAAACCCTTGCTGGATTGTGTTTAAAGTGGGCTTTGATGAAAATATAAACACAAATTTCTGTGTCATTATTTTAGTTTAAACTCATTAGTATAAACTGGAAAGTATTATTAAAGAGAGTTTGAAATGCAGACACTAGTGGAGTTACTGCATTTGGTTATTTATCTATGAGTCATCCAGAACTGATCTGATGAGAAATGTTCAAAGAAAGTATTTTCATATAACTTCATCAATGTCTTTCTGTGTGTTTCCTTTTTACTGATTGAGCATTAACTGAATCAAAATAAAAATTCTTTTTTTTTTATTTTCATCAGCATCCCGTCAGTTATTGTTACACTTATCCACCAATCCTCTTTTCTCAAATTCCTTCTTCTCCTCTCTTTCTCCTTCCTCTCCCCTGCCCACCATGGCACCCTCCAGGAGAGATGGTTCGCCAGGCTCGGGTTTTGGCTCAGGCTACGTCAGACCTGGTGAACGCCATGCGATCTGATGCTGAAGCCGAAGTGGACGTGGACAATTCAAAGAAGTTGCTGGCAGCAGCTAAATTGCTTGCAGACGCCACTGCAAGGATGGTGGAGGCAGCAAAGGTGAGGTCCATGTGAGACTTGAAGCATGTGATTATTTGTCATTTAAATTATTTTTTTTTTTTTAAGGCAAATAAAACTCTGATTTCAAGCAAACTTTTTGTGTTAAACTATTAAGACCCAAGACTACATAACTTTATCTATCATCTTTGCTTGCTTTTTATTGTTGTTTTTTTGTTTCTAAAAATAATATTTCTAGGATGGTTTAGCTGGCTTCTGGTGCTTAACTTTAAAGGATGTTTTACCAGAAGGGCATCTGTGGTTTTAACAGATAAAAGACAGTGGGGGCATTCTTATTTTCATTTTTTTTTTATTGTTCAGAACAATGAACAACTCAGAGAGCTGAGCTCTGCTTCTGCCTCGTTTAAAGTAACCTTTTAGATGACCGCACAGAGGAGAGGCTCTGAGCAAGGCACCTCAGGAACGATTTGTGTGTTAAAAAATAGGGACAAGAACAAAAATAGGCTGACTGTGCTCACTCTTGTTGGACCAGTTTTAATTCCTCAATAAAAGATTACCTTTAAAACATTTCTTACTAAAACCTAGTGCGTTAACAGATCTTTATTCTACTGCTCTCAACTCTCCAGTTGTGTTGAAACATCTTGTTTGCTTTTACTTTACATACTTTTTCTAAAAGTAGCCGGTGTGCTGATGGTCTTTGATACCTTTCACATAAAAGCAAAGATCCTGCAAAAGCAGCCATGTATGTTGGTGTGAACGAGTGAGAGCGAGAAACCACCACCAAAAACATGCACACACTGCTGAGGGCAGACTTAGCTTCACCACTCATCTTATCTTCCTCTATCCAAACTATCCATCTGGTATCTCTCCACATCAGTCCCATTATCTGTCAGATGAATCGCACACTGATATTAATAACTCTCTTCTTCCACCATGAAAATTAAATGATGCCCTCCAGCTGGTTAGTCGAATTTGATGCCAGACTTATCACTATCACAGCTGTATATTTATCTGTGTTAATGGGGGCCGAGACCTTAGTCAGCCGTTGCCCTGGCAACTGATTAATTAATTTAGTGTGGTTTTTTTTTCTTCCATTAATTCTTTTTTTTTTTTTTTTTTTACTGCTCCTAATCTGTATGCACCAAATCTTGTATCCGGTTCTATTTGCTTTAGTGAAACACATGACATAGATATACTGTCACTGATTCACACACACTGACAGAAAACACCACTGCTTAACGATGGTGCAAATTAAGTATTTTATGTAAAAGGTGTGTGCAGTCAACATCATGCTGAAAACATATTGTTCCAGTTTGTCAAATATGTGAAGTCATGAATGAAACCATACCTTTCCACAGAGAGGTTGAATTTTGTCTCAGTGATATGTGGTGTCATGCACACCCTTTTTTCTGTTTCACTGTGGGTGACACTCGCACTTAATTAACCTAATAGCTGCAGGCTTGGCTTTCTCTCCCTCAGCAGGAGACTGGAACGTTCTCAGTATCATTCTCCACAAACCCTCTTCTTGCTAATGTTCCTACTGAATGCATAAACAAGACAAGTGGATGAGAAAAGGAGCTGCTTGCTGATATGAACAAACAAAATCTCTTGACTTTTAGACATCAAAAGATATGTGATTGGGTTAAAAACTGCAGCTGAGTCTGATTGTGGTGAAGCTTATGTCATTTTCAAAGAGTTTTGTACACTGATTTTATAGTGATTGTTTTTTTTTTCTCCTCTCTTTCACCAACTGATGGAAATCTGTGTGTGCTATGTGTGTTGTTTTAGGGTGCAGCAGCATACCCAGAAAATGAGGACCAGCAGCAGAGACTGAGGGAGGCTGCAGAGGGGCTGCGTGTGGCCACTAATGCTGCTGCTCAAAACGCCATCAAGAAGAAATTAATCAACAGACTAGAGGTCAGCAACAACCTATTAGCCGTTGCTTTTTAACCCAATTAAAAAAACAGTTGCAGCAGGAGGATGTTGTCTCGTTAGAATTTAGCCAGACTGGTGATGAATAAATACATTGAAATAAAACATGACTTTATCCCCAGCATCTCCAATCCTGAATGACACCAGAGTACTTAGTACAACTGAAGACATCAGTTGGCATCAAAGCATATTTTACACCATTACAGTTTATGTAGAAGTTTTTAGGCACATATAGATTTTGTGTTATTTTGTTCCCTGAAAATAAAACATCAAGTTAAAAGTATCATATACTTTGTACTGGATTTTTACATTGATAACAATTCAGATAAAAAATATCCACCTTTTCACAGGTTTGATGAATTTCTTTATGCCTCTTAGTTTGTAAGAGTATTTTCTGTTTTTCATTTTAGGGAACAAACTTTTTTTTTTTTTTTTTTTTTTACAGTCAAAAGAAATAGAAGAAATTCACCATTTTATTTATTCCTGCTGCATTTTTTATGGGAGGAAACATTTTTCTTGAATCAAAGGAGACACAAACCCATGCAGGTTAATGTAATATATAAAAAAGTATAATAACTCCTTAGAAATTGCATATTTAATAGTACATTCTTATTATTCTCATGAATAGCCTCGTCAGGAGAGTGAGTTATAGGTAAAGATAAACATCTGCTGTTTAATCCTGTTTAAAATGTGGATGCTTGCATGGGTTTTAATCCTCAGAATGCTGCCAAGCAAGCTGCGGCTGCTGCCACGCAGACCATCGCCGCTGCCCAGAACGCGGCCGCCTCCAACAAGAACACAGCTGCTCACCAGCAGCTGGTGCAGAGCTGTAAGGTGAGGATCAAAGCTGACGATAGAGTTCCTTTCACTTTATGATGTTTTTGGTTTTATTTCTCAGTTAAATGCAGCACACTTTACACTGTTCTGTCATATCAATTAGCGTTGTGTGACAGGATTTTAGACTGGAGCAGTTAGTTTATCTGTACGATCTCCATTTTGAATGTATTTAAGCTTGTCTGCTTGGCTTGTGTGCGCATGTACAGGCAGTGGCAGACCACATCCCACAGCTCGTCCAGGGCGTACGAGGCAGTCAGGCCAAACCAGAGGACCTCAGTGCACAACTAGCCCTCATCATTGCCAGCCAGAACTTTCTACAGGTACATGTTATAGCTTCAGCATTTCTTAGTTAATTGGACAAGGGCTTGTTAAAATTTCATGCTCCCACATTCTCACTGAGTAACTTTAGCCCTACATAGAGAACCAGGCTGAAGGTATAAATAGTAATTGTCGTGTGGGACCCATTAAAATAGACCTGCAACCTCTTTTTGGTGTAAGCAGGAATTTAAAGACACATGGTGGTGTTATTCTTTTAATGCTTAGATGGTACTATTGAAGCTCCAAAATGTTTTTCTGGTAAAATAACACCAAATGAAAATGATTGATGCACCCAGCATGACATTTTTATGAAAATTATTTTCATTCATATCATTTGTTTACATTTTTACAGAAAATGTGTGCATGTAGTGTTTGCATAATGAATGCATTTCCTTTTTACTCTGTAGCCTGGTAGTAAGATGGTGACCTCGGCCAAGTCATCTGTTCCCACGGTGACAGATCAGCCTGCAGCCATGCAACTGGGTCAGTGTGCCAAAAACCTGGCCACCTGCCTGGCTGAGCTGAGGACATCTGCACAGAAGGTAGAGCACAGATACACAGAGGAGTCCATGTCTGTGTCAGTGTATTCAGATAATCACTGCATCTTTTACATCCAAGTTTCATGCAAAAAAAAATATCATAAATATGATCGCAGCTTGCTTAAACAGGCTTTAAAAAAACGTTTCTCTTAAAGTTTCACTTTGTCCAGTGACAACACGTAAGTGTTGGAAGAATGAGATATGATTGATGGACTCTGCTTCTCCAGGCTCATGAAGCTTGTGGCCCCATGGAGATCGACTCTGCACTAACTGCCATCCAGACCCTGAGAAGCGAACTGCAAGATGCCAAGCTGGCTGCTTCAAATACCCAACTCAAGCCTCTACCTGGAGAATCGGTAAGAGAGTGCAGCCTCAGAAGATTTGCATTCCTCCGAATGTGAAACAAAAAATGTTTTGCTCTAAGTTCAAGGAAGTGGTACAAGATAAACTTTCTACCAGCAGAAAGGCATTTCAGCCAAAAATTTTGCTTAAGACACTTTGATATAAAGCAGCAGCTTCTGATTTGTGTTTTGCTTGTCTCTCCACTTTAGTTGGAGAAATGTGCTCAGGATCTGGGCAGCACCTCAAAATCTGTGGGATCCTCCATGGCTCAGCTGCTCACCTGTGCTGCTCAAGGAAATGAACATTATACTGGTTGGTTTTGCAAATATGCTGACTTTTGTAAAACTTAAAAACATTAGATATATGACTAAAACAATCCAAATACCTGATGTTGTGTGTGTATAGCCATTTCTGTGTGATATTTGTAGGAATAGCAGCCAGAGAGACAGCGCAGGCCCTGAAAACACTCGCCCAGGCAGCTCGTGGTGTCGCTGCTTCCACCACAGACCCCAAGGCTGCTGCAGCCATGCTGGACTCTGCTCGTGATGTCATGGAGGGGTCAGCACTTCTAATTCATGAGGCCAAGCAGGCACTGGTTTCCCCTGGAGATGCTGAGAGCCAGCAGAGGCTTGCACAAGTGAGATAATTCAGGTTATCTCAGGGGAGGGTTGGGTCTTCTGCTTATGAACTCTTTTTAATATAATGTTGACTCATGGAAGACTCGGAGGCCGTAAAAGAAGCTGTGGTTACTGTGTTTGTGAGATACACTTTTCTCCTGTGCAGTCTGTTAAACAGCCTCTCTAATCAACATTTTAAGTTCAGGTTTTTACTTTAGCTCAATTTGCTTGCCTCTACCCACCCATATAAACCCTGACTGTTGTAACCTCCTGTGTGTTCCAGGTGGCCAAAGCAGTCTCTCATTCCCTGAATAACTGTGTCAACTGTCTGCCTGGCCAGAAGGATGTGGATATGGCACTGAAAAGCATTGGTGAAGCCAGCAAGAAGCTGCTGATTGAAACTGTGAGCTACCAGACCTCTCTCTCTTTTTCTTTACCCGTTTCAATAACATCACGGGTTCAACAGCAGTAGAATACAGATGTTTTATCTTTGCTTCTGCCTGAGCAATGTTTGCACAAAACAGGCAGTCTCATTGCTGTTACATCTAAGAAATGAGATGCAATCACTCTTAAGCTAAAGATAAATCCTTATCTTTCATTTGTGCTCGATTCAGGTCCCTCCAACCTCAAAGTCCTTTCAGGAAGCCCAGAATGAGCTGAACCAAACTGCAGCAGATCTGAACCAGTCCGCAGGTGAGGTGGTGCATGCCTCAAGAGGCTCCAGCAGCCAGCTGGCTGTGGCCTCTGGAAAGTTCAGCCAAGACTTTGATGAGTTCCTGGATGCTGGCATAGAGATGGCTGGGCACACGCAGGTCCGTCTCATTTTATATATAACTACAAAGTTAACATAGTAAAAATGTTTAATCATGTTATTTTACACATTGATTAATTGTGTTGGTCCTTTCAGAAAAAGGATGACCAGGTGCAGGTGATTGGTAACCTGAAGAACATCTCCATGGCTTCCAGCAAACTGCTGCTGGCTGCTAAAAGTCTGTCTGTGGACCCAGCAGCAGCGAACGCCAAGAACCTGCTAGCTGCTGCTGCGAGGTACCAGAACCAGCCACATACAGTTACAGTTTTTTTCTTTATTTTTTTTTTATCCATTTGACTGGAGTCATATAGAAATCTCATGTGGTCATCTCAGAGACAACAGCTCATGTGAGGTTCAGCTATCTCTAAGGGATCACACAACATGGACTGCACAGAGCAGCTTTATCAATATGGCTAGAAGCAAATAAGTTTCATTAAATAACAGCAGCAAAACTGTGTTGCTTTTGTAAACCCAGCATGCTGAGTACTTATTACCCTACACATTCGAAGATTTATTTCTTGTTTTTTTGTGTGTGTTTCAGAGCTGTAACTGACAGCATCAACCAGCTGATCACGTTGTGTACGCAGCAGGCACCCGGTCAGAAGGAGTGTGACAATGCTCTGAGGGAATTAGAGGTTAACAAAACCTTATAACCTTGTGATCAACCACCAACAGTATCAACAAATGCTTTTATACCAGGGTTTTCTCAGTAGTAGACAAAGACATGCAAATTATTAGAAAACAGTGAGAACTTAGTCAAAATAAATTAACTTACAAAACTCATATTCATGATTTATATTTCAGGCTGTAAGAGGAATGCTAGATAACCCAAGTGAGCCAGTCAGTGACCTCTCTTACTTTGACTGTATTGAGAGTGTGATGGAGAACTCAAAGGTAGGCATTAATTAAAACAACTTGTCCATCAGAACACCATGCATGCTGCACACACACACTCACTCACTTCTTAGCATCCTAATTCTTCCTTTCCTTTGTTTGCTCTGTCCAGGTCCTGGGAGAGTCCATGGCTGGTATTTCTCAGAACTGCAAGACTGGAGATGTGCCTGCTTTTGGAAACTGTGTGGGTTCAGCCTCCAGAGCCCTGTGTGGCCTTACTGAAGCTGCAGGACAGGTACAGCATGATGAGAGCCTGCTCTCACAGTACAGGAGCTGCTAAATGGGTGATAGTCTTTTTTAATGCTCCGATATGATTGTGATTAATGCCGTTAACAAGTGTAATTTTTCATCAGGCCTCCTACCTGGTGGGTGTGTCTGACCCCAACAGTCAGGCAGGACATCAGGGGTTGGTGGATCCCATCCAATTTGCCAAAGCCAACCAGGCAATCCAGATGGCCTGTCAAAATCTGGTCGACCCAGAAAGCAGCCCCTCCCAGGTACGTTCACACAACACATTCCCTGTACACACAGCATTATTACATCATATTATCATGGCATTGTGTTTCTTGTAGAAATACTTTAAACTGCTTTAGATTGTTGCTATTTTATTATTTGCTGCATTTGAGGCTTTCAGCTTCAAGTTTCCTTTGTAAAGATATTCTTGTCCTCTCATGTTGTCTTGACACATTTATTAACATTTTCTGTTGAAATGACAACTGCTTCTTTTGTGTTGAACAAAAATGGTTCATGAGGAAAATTCATTCAATATCTGCACACAGCCACAGTATAAAATCATTACAATTTGTTATTGTAGAACTCTGGCTCTATAATAGATTATTTTAGTGGACAAAGTTACCAACATTCAGTTGTTTTGTAAGCAGATGCCTTTTTTAAACCTTAAAATGAATAGTAATTACATCACTATCACCTGTGTATCAACAGAAGCTTAGAAAAAATGTTTCTTATTTTAATACTAAATATGTTTGAGAAAAAAAATGCCATAGCTGAAAAAGCTGTTGGCAGGGAGTCTCTGCTTTGATTGCCAGATGGTTAGACTTTGAGTGCACTGTCCCTCATCTGCTCTCTTTCCTCATACCTCATGTTTAACTCTGCTGTGTAAAGACAAAAATTCCAAATTTTATTAATCATTTGTGTTTTTAAATGACCCCCAGTACCATATTTTACATAAAGTGAGTGACCAATTAATACCTGCTGTGTAACTGACAATCAAATGTACATTTTCAAACCTCTGTTGGTAATTCGTCATTTTTTTGTTGTATAATGGGACAGGTGCTCTCAGCAGCCACCATCGTTGCTAAGCACACCTCGGCATTGTGCAACGCCTGTCGTCTGGCTTCCTCCAAGACAACTAACCCAGTTGCTAAGAGGCACTTTGTTCAGTCTGCTAAGGAAGTGGCTAACAGCACTGCCAACTTGGTCAAAACCATTAAGGTAGGTTTTACCACCCTAACTAGTTTAGTTTTGATCAGCTTGAAATCGTTTTTTGAGCAATCTTCTGAGTGCGTTATGAAACATTTAACTCACATCAGTGCCCTAAAAACAAATCATTCAGTAATTATTAACATTATGTTTTGTTTTCTTCTTGACTTTTGGTTTTTTGGTAGAGATTTGAGTTTAATCATGTTGATATTCCATTTCTCTTGCTTTTCAGGCTTTGGATGGTGATTTTTCAGAGGAGAACAGGAACAAGTGTCGAATTGCCACAACTCCTCTCATTGAAGCTGTGGAAAACCTGACAACATTTGCTTCCAACCCGGAGTTCGCCAGTGTCCCAGCTCAAATCAGCAATGAGGTATATCTGTGTAAACATAATTGTATCTTTGTGTTTATTATTACTCTACTTTAGTCTTTGGAGGATTGTGACATCAGCAGCATAAGAAATATGGTAAATTGTGTTTTCAATCTGCTTAATGTTGAATTTATTTCTCTAAAGGGCTCTGTAGCACAGGAGCCCATCCTCCAGTCAGCACGTTCCATGCTGGACAGCTCAACCCACCTGCTCAAGACTGCACGCTCATTGGTTATCAACCCAAAAGACCCGCCCACATGGTCTGTTCTGGCTGGTCACTCTCGTACCGTCTCCGACTCCATCAAGAGTCTCATCACAGCCATACGGTTAGTGAGAAAAACATGATTCAGATATCACAGAGTTTATCAACTAAACTTGTTTGAAGCCTAACTTGGTTCTGATATGAAATTAGTTTAACAGAAACAGCATCTTGTCGAGCTGTTCGCTATTTCTCTCTGTAATCTCTCTCTGAAGCAGCAATGCAACTCGAAGAAACTTTAGGGAGTTAACAGTTTTTGGGGGATTAGAGAAGGTGAAAATGTACAGTCCTGGGTTGTGAAGTTAGGAATTAATTTTGCCTGTTATGCAGCTTTTAGTCCCCTCTGTCTGTATGCACATAGCTGTTCATAACACCATGTTAATGCATACCTAAGAGCTGTACCTAAAAGAGAATGTTTTGTTGTTTTTATACTTCTAAATCAGGGGTGCCCAGCTCCGGTCCTCAAGGGCCACAATCCTGCAGGTTTTCGACGTGTTCCTGCTCCAAAACTACCTGACTCAAATTGATGAGTCATTGTGCAAAACCTAATAGGCACCCCTGCTCTATCTTTAATCTCCTCATTCACACCTTTTTACACCTGACCTTGATCGGAACAAAACTTATAGCCTCTAGGGAGTTGATCCTCAGCACCAAATGCACTGAATGTTAAGATTCCTGCTCGCCTCAGAACATCTGCACATTAGCATTCACGCACAGCCAGCTTAGTATCTCATTCAGTTCTGATGCCCTTATCACAGTCTTCCTCGTGGACTGCAAATTTAGTACTGGGACTTCACAAAACTAAAGAATACAAATAGCAACAGGCTTCATTCTGCAAAAGCTGACCTCATAACTTTATTGGTCTCATTAGGAAGATGAGGTCAGCCTTTAGTTTTTCTCTCAGTGTGCTGCCACGCATGGAAATTGATGTTTAACAAACCAATTCTGCCCACGAGGCTGGAGATCCAGAGGTCTCTGAGGCTTCGCAGCTAATTTGACTGCCTAGCTTGATCGTACTGTGCTGTAACAAGACCCTTTATTGCAGAAAGTAGGAGAGAAATCCCAAATAAGGCGTTTAAAAAAGTATTGCATAACTTTTTTTTGTAATAACAGATCTCTTTCCTCCTGTGTGTACCTTTTCCTTTTTTCGTCGCTCATTTTTGTCTCCATCTATTTTATTGCTTTCTGTTTTTCGTCTTCTCCTGCCCTCGTTTTCTTCTCAGGGACAAGGCTCCTGGCCAACGGGAGTGCGACTCGTCAATCGATAAAATTAACAAATGTATCCGGGACATTGAGCAGGCCTCTCTGGCAGCCGTCAGCCAGAACTTACCCAGCAGAGACGAAATTTCACTGGAGGTAAGTCAAGATCCCTAGTCATCTTTGTGGTATCTTTTTATTATTAGCTGTGTGTATTTGTTTTGTGTATTTGTGTTGCATTTTGTGGGCTTTTATCTTTG